>NW_025534675.1:0-167948 GCF_020615455.1 Coregonus clupeaformis
TTAAGGTCTGGAGACTGTTCGTGCTCCAGGACCTTAATGTGCTTCTTCTTGAGACGCTCCATGTTATAGGGTTATGTTTTGGGTCATTGTCATGCTGGATACACATCTGACCCATTTTCAATGCCCTGGCTGTTTGAGGAAGAGTTTCTCACCCAAGATTTGTTGGTACATGGCACAATCCCTTCGTCCCTTTGATCTGATGAAGTTGTCCTGTCCCTTTAGCAGAAAAACATACCCCAAAGCATAATGTTTCCACCTCCATGTTTGACGGTGAGGATGTTGTTCTTGGGGTCATAGGCAGCATTCCTCCTCCTCCAAACACAGTGAGTTGAGTTGATGCCAAAGAGCTCGATTTTGGTCTCATCTGACCACAACACTTTCACCCCAGTTCTCCCTCTGAATCATTCAGATGTTTATTGGCAAACTTTAGACGGGCATGTATATGTGCTTTCTTGAGCAGGGGGACCTTCCCGGGCAACTGCAGGATTTCAGTCCTTCATGGCGTAGTGTGTTGGCCACCAATTGTTTTCTTGGTGACTATGGTCCCAGCTGCCTTGAGATCACTTTGACAAGATCCTCCTGTAGTTCTGGGCTGATTCCTCACCGTTCTCATGATCATTGCAACTCCACGAGGTGAGATCTTGCATGGAGCCCCAAGCCGAGGGGAGATTGACAGTTATTTTGTGTTTCTTCCATTTGCGAATAATCGCACCAACTGTTGTCACCTTCTCACCAAGCTGCTTGGCGTGGTCTTGCTAGCCCATTCCAGCCTTGTGGTAGGTCCACAACCTTGTCCCTGACATCCTTGGGAGAGCTCTTGGTCTTGGCCATGGTGGAGAGTTTGGAATCTGATTGATTGATTGCTTCTAGACAGGTGTCTTTTATACAGGGATAACAAGGTGAGATTAGGAGCACTCCCTTTAAGAGTGTGCTCCTAATCTCAGCTCGTTACCTGTTAATAGACACCTGGGAGCCAGAAATCTTTCTGATCGAGAGGGGTCAAATACTTATTTCCCTCATTAAAATGCAAATCAATTTATAAGATTTTGACATGTGTTTTTCCTGAATTTTTCTGTTGTTATTCTGTCTCTTACTGTTCAAATAAACCTACCATTAAAATTATAGACTGATCATTTTCTTTGTCAGTGGGCAAACGTACAAAATCAGCAGGGATCAAATACTTTTTCCCCTCACTGTATATAATGAACAGACTAGCTCTATACTGCTCCTACAAGGTGTGAACAACAAATTTGCAGTTAGTTTTGGTTGCGTTTCAGATGATGTTGTACCCAATAGAAATGAATGGTAAATAATGTAGTTGTGTCACACGAGTCACACAAGAATAGAATATGTTTCTGAACACTTCTATATTAACGTGGATGCTAACATCATTAGGTATAATCATGAATGAATCATGAATAATAATGAGTGAGAATGTTAGAGGCATACCCCTAAAGAATGTTAACCTCCTGTTATGGGTAATTCAACGTTTTTAGCATCACTGTCCTACTAAATAGATAGGGAGTGTAGAATGTTAACCTCCCCTGTTATTGGTAATTCAACGTTTTAGCTCACTGTCCTACTAAATAGATAGGGGATTGTAGAATCGTTTTAGCTCACTGTCCTAATAAATAGATAGGGAGTGTAGCTGAGGCTTTGAAGAAGCGTAATCACTCAAATTCAAAGACAGAGCTATGGATGCAAGGACCAACCATGAATGAGATCAAAATGATCGTTTTAAACCCCGTTTTGAGTCAATACAGTGTCTGTTTACATTTGCATTGTTTAAAGCAATTTCCGAGTAAAAAAAGCTTATATTCTGGGTTCTGGTGGGTGGTGCACATTTCAGTGCAACGCCCCTTTGGCTTTAAAACCACAAATGAGTTCAACTACTGCAGAGTTTCTGCCCGGGTTTTAGAGACAGTACTCACTGGTGTTAATGAGATCTTCAGTCTCCTCTTCCTCCTCTTTCACTCCCAAAACGTCTTCCTCCTTCTCTCTTTCAATGTTATAGCCTCCTCTTCCTCCTTTTTCATTCTGAAAGCTTCTACCTCCTCTTCCTCCACTGTGACAGCCTCATCCCCTCTTCCTCTTTCACTCTAAAGTGTTCTTTCTCTTCTTTCACTATAACACCCCTCCTCTTCTTCTTTCAATGTTATGGCCTCCTCTTCCTCATTTTTTCATTCTGAAAGCTTCTACCTCCTCTTCTTCCCCTGTGACAGCCTCTATCCCCTCTTCCTCTTTCACTCTAAAGTGTACTTTCTCTTCTTCACTGTAATATCTCCCTCCTCTTCGTTCAATGTGATACTGATAGCCTCCTCTCTTCCACTGTGACAGCCTCTATCCCCTCTTCCTCTTTCACTCTAAAAGGTTCTTTCTCTTCTTTCACTGTAATATCTCCCTCCTTTCGTTCAATGTGATACTGATAGCCTCCTCTTCTTCCACTGTGACAGCCTCTATCCCTCTTTCCTCTTTCACTCTAAAGTGTTCTTTCTCTTCTTTCACTGTAACATTCTCCTCCTCTTCGTTCAATGTGATACTGATGGCCTGCTTCCTCCTCTTTCACTCTGAAAGCTTCTTCCTCTCCGTTTACTTGTAATATCTCCTCCTCTTCTTTGATGACAATGTTCAGCCCCAGAGCTTCTTCTCCGTCCAGCAGACCTCCTCTTCAGTAGCAGGAGGAGAGTAGCTTAGTGAACTCATGGTCGGGATAGCTAGCATTAGCGATTAGTTTAGTGCTAGGTTCAGTATAATCAACACATTTGTCAATTTAACAAGCAAGTTACGTCTAAGTTAACTAGTAGATACCTAAACAGGGAATTGTGTTACAAACACCGCGATCAATCTACAAAAATGTTCTAAAGAGCTTCGATGTTCTCGGTTGTATGTTGGCTACCAAGCTACGGAGGCGGTTGAATGAGTCAGTATCCGTGTTGTTGAAGCAGCATCCCGTGACGTCCGGTCCACTGGATATGACGTCACACAAGAAGCACCATCTGAAGACGCATATCGCCATCTGCTGACTGGAATGGGTAACGCAGTTTAGAAAGATATTCACTACATATTTTTATTAATTTAGAGATTAGCAAATATGTTTTGTCTGACATCTTACAGCCAATACTTTACTCTATGCAGACCTATACCTAAATATGAATATGTACATTGAATATATACTGTTAGAATAGTTCAGTGTAGCTCAGTTGGTAACGCATGGCGCTTGCAACGCCAGGGTTGTTGGTTCGATACCCACGGGGGACCAGTACTGGAAAATGTATGCACTCACTACTGTGAGTCGATCTGCGTCTGCTGAATTACTAGAATTGTAATAAATTCAGTCTGTTTAGTTTTAGTTTTTAAATCTAGATGTGACCTAGCTAAGGATTTAACTCTAATCTTGACAATATAATGTCAGTTTCAAGCTACCGAGCCGGCTAACAAACTGCTGCTGTTGAAGAAGCATCCTGTCTTCTACTAGATTACACGTCTCGCCTGAAAGAAGCACATCGCCTTCTCCTGACTGGTGTAATGCAGTTCAGGTAAACGTTTATTCTTATTTTCTTCATTTTATTTTATCAGATACTAATATTATATTGACATGCACAAAGAGAAGCAGGTGTTGATTGATTAGACTTAATGAAAGTTTTAAACATACTATATACTACTTACATCTGCAATATTTCGTCATGGAGTCAAACAAACAGATCATTGCTTATTGATTTATTTAGAAAAGCTGCGAAATGGACAGTTGAACATAAAGAGAAGGGAGGGCCACAAAGGGTAATGTTTGGTAAAGGTTTTCTGAAGTGGTAAAAGAGGATGATAGCGGGATGATTGCTATGTTATGTCTGATGATTGTGAGGCACTATACAAATTTGCTCCCGTTGGAAACAACGCCAATGATCCACCTGGGGGTTAGTTATCAGTCCAGCGGCATTCATAACCAAGTGGGAATTTACCACATAGGACTGGGAAAAATCCACTTGAACGGTCCTCCAAACTGGTAATTACGAGCACAGTATTATTGGTTGCCACGCTCAGTCAACCTCGTCAACCTGAAAGGGGTGGGGGCTAGCTCTTTAAATGCCCCCACCTGCAGTCTTTGGGCACGTTCCTCTGTTTTGCTGATGCCTGATAGATATTACAATGTCTGGAAAGGTATTTGCGGTATCAGCTAAGCATATGTTAAAGCAATGGGCTCGTTCGAGCAGATTACTTTTGTCAAATCACCGCCTTTCAAAGTGTGATGCATTATGGGGATAGAGACTGTCCGACATTGTGGGAGGTTCTATTGTCAACCAATCATCAGGGTGTTTCTGTTTGACCCACACGAACAGGACCAACAACTTAAACAGGAACCAGCTTTGCAAAAACAGTGGATAGTTACAAATGAATGTGATATTTGAGGCTCTGCTTCACTAATTGATTGTACAATGTAGACACATCTATTTACAGTTTCTGAGTGTGTGACATGGAAGGGTGGAGACATGTTTATTTTAACATTATTTTGACATACTACTGAGTAAAAGTCTAAAAGTATTTGGTTTTAAATATACAGTGAATTCAGAAAGTATTCAGACCCCTTTCCTTTTCCCACATTTTGTTTACGTTACAGCCTCATTCTAAAATGGATTAAATACTTTCACCCCCCTCATCAATCTACACACAATACCCCATAATGATGAAGCAAAAACAGGTTTTTAGAAATGTATCATAGCAGGGTGAACAGGCCGTGGCCTGGGTGGCTGAGGTCCTTGATGATCTTTTTGGCCTTCCTGTGACACCGGGTGCTGTAGATGTCCTAAAGGGCAGGCCGTGTGCTCCAGGTGATGCGTTGGGCTGACCGCACCACCCCTCTGGAGAGCCATGCGGTTGCGAATGGTGCAGTTGCCGTACCAGGCGGCGATACAGCCTGACAGGATGCTCTCAACGGTGCATCTGTATAAGTTTGTAAGGATCTTAGGGGCCAAGCCAAATTTCTTCAGCCTCCTGAGGTTGAAGAGGCGCTGTTGCGCCTTCTTCACCACACTGTCTGTGTGGGTGGACCATTTCAGATTGTCAGTGATGTGTACGCCGAGGAACTTGAAGCTTTTTTTACCTTCTCCACTGCGGCTGTCTCCTGAAGTCCACCATCATCTCCTTCGTTTTGTTGACATTGAGGGAGAGGTTATTTTCCTGGCACCACTCCGCCAGGGCCCTCACCTCCTCCCTGTAGGCTGTCTCGTCATTGTTGGTAATCAGGCCTACTACTGTTGTGTCATCTACAAACTTGATGATTGAGTTGAGAGGCAGTGCGCGGCCACACAGTCATGGGTGAACAGGGAGTACAGGAAGGGGCTGAGCACGCACCCTTGTGGGGCCCCAGTGTTGAGGATCAGCGAAGTGGAGGTGTTGTTTCCTACCTTCACCACCTAGGGCGGCCCGTCAGGAAGTCCGGGACCCAGTTGCACAGGGCGGGGTTCAGACCCAGGGTCCCGAAGCTTAATGATGACTTTGGTGTTATAGATGTTGTGGCTGCTTGGCGTGATGTATTGTTGTCTCTACCTTCTTGCCCTTTGTGCTGTCGTCTGTGCCCAATAATGTTTGTACCATTTTTTGTGCTGCTACCATGTTGTGCTGCTGCCATGTTGTCATGTTGTGTTGCTACCATGCTGTGTTGTCATGTGTTGTTGCCATGCTAGGTTGTTGTCTTAGGTCTCTCGTTATGTATTGTTGTGGTGTCTCTCTTGTCGTGATGTGTGTTTTGTCCTACATTTTTATTTTTTAATCCCCCTGTCCCTGCAGGAGGCCTTTTGCCTTTTGGTAGGCCGTCATTGTAAATAAGAATTTGTTCTTAACTAACTTGCCTACTTAAATAAATGTTAAATAAATAAATAAATAAAATATAAATATATAATGAACGTCCACTAATGGCATTACACATTTTATTCTTATTTAGACAAAAATATGTTCCATTAATCAATTCCTTTTTACAATCAGCACCTGTGTTTGGAATAATACTGATTGGAACATCCATGAGGTAGTGAATGTTTTTGATGTCAACAACTTATCAATGTTCTCAGAACAACGTCATCACATTTTCATATTCCTTTAGCTTGAAGTCTAGTACACAAAATAACTCAATGAAACACAACAACAAAATTCAAGAGGTTTCAAGGGTAGAATCAAGAAATGCACATTCTATTCATTTATTTAATAATTTACATTAAAAAATATCCAAAACATTTAATGAACATCTAAGGGTTTTATACTTATCCAATATATCAAAAGTTCATAATAACATTTTATTTGAATCCTCCCTGAGATTGGAAGGTTGGTAGTTGGATACCCGGCTGAGTCACACCAAAGACTATAAACATGGGACCAGGTGCGTCTGCTTGGCACTGTTGGAAATTGTTTAGCTACGACTATGAGATAAAACTGAGTTCATCATGAACATATTAGTGAACCTTCTTTGTGGCTAAACTGAATTGGGTAATTTTACTGTGTGTGTGACCTTTTGATTTCCCTCTTCATAGTAGGAGGCCCTCCTGTCTGTGTGGGAACTGTGGAGCAGACACAGAGACACAGTATGTGGGAACAGACAGACAGGACAGACTTGTCTCCCATCATGCATCTGTCGACAAGGTGATGGTCAATAAACAGGGTAAACAATGTGTTCAAGAGCCACTTGTTCTGCCCCGCTGAGACTGACTGGGACGGGGTTTGGGAGAGCTCCACACGTCTCTCTTCCTCTCTGGGGAGTGGTAACAGGTTCACAGGGTGTGTGGGTGTGTGTGTGTGTGTGTGTGTGTGGGTGTGTGGGTGTGGGTGTGTTTGTGTGTGTGTGTGGGTGTGTATGTTTGTGTGTGTGTGTGGGTAAAAGTGGGAATCTGACCTAGGGGCTTTTACTTAAATCCATGGCTGTCCTATCTATGTTATCAGGGACTGAAACCAGCCTGACATTAAAAAAAATTCAATTTTAGAATAAGGCTTAAATTAATTTTTTAATTTTTGTAACGTAACAAAATGTGGAAAAAGTTAAGGGGTCTGTATACTTTCCGAAGGCATACATACATACACACTGAAAGGCATACATACATACATACATACACACATGCGGTGGCCTTTTTGTCTCTCTCCTCACACAAAGTGATAAAGAGCGGCGCCAGCGGGTCGAACAGAGTTTAAACTAAAACATGAGTGTTTTTTTGCAAGATAAGGGATTTGATTGAGTGTATTACTATTGATTCTGAACTGAGTGAAAGTTTTTGAATGTAGCCGTCCACCATAGACAAAGGGAGTGGCGGAGCAATAAAAAGAGCGGGAAACTGAAGAGGGAGGGAGGGATTTTAAAGCTAGGGTGTGTGTGGAGGGGGCACTATATAAGATGGAGGGAGAGAGGAGGTGAGGAGGTGCTACTCTGCAGACCGGCATCGGCTTTATTGAAATTGTAAGAAAGTCATTTTCAACTCTACAAAAAAACTCTGGAAGTATTTTGATTTGTAATAAAGTATAGTGATTGTTTCCCACCACAGCACTCAGCATTAAGGAGGTAGATTGGTGGGGGGTAAGCGTCCTGTACAGGGGGACGTGGTACATCAAGCTCGCTTATGCTATAGAAAGGCTCACAGCCGAGTCCAAGGTTACTTACTTTCTTTTATCCAGTCAAAGTTCATAATCAAAACAATAATAATACACATTTTATGAATGTAAAAGTAGGCACATTTCTAAAAAAACATTCTCTCATATAAACAACAAATTAAAACACAATTTCTGTCAAAAACATAAGTCAGAACAACAGCCTCTCTACTCAATTTCAGGTCCTCTGACTGGGAAAATGTCTTTCCACAATGAGAGCTTCTCCTCCTGTGTATTTGTATGTATTCTTTCATGGTCTTTCAGGTTCCATAACCAGGTAAATCTTATTCCACACTGAGAACAGTGGTAGGTCTTTTCTCCTGTGTGTGTCCTCCTCTCATGTGTTTTCGGGCTCCCTAACAAGGTAAAAGTACTTAGACATTGGGAGCAGTGGTCAGGTGTGTCGTCTCATGTGATGTAAGGTCCTGTAATCGTGAAAATCTCTTTCCACACTTGGAGCATTGGTAGGGCCTTTCTCCTGAGTGTATTCCTTTATGCCTTTTCAGGCTTCCTAAACGGGTAAAACTCTTTCCACAGAAGGAACATTGGAAAGGCTTTTCTCTTGTGTGTGTCCTCTTGTGTTCTTTTAGGTTGCCTAACGTGGTCAAACTCTTTCCGCACAGGGAGCAGTGGTGAGGCTTCTCTCCTGTATGTATTCTCTTATGTATTTCCAGGGTGTCTAAATTAGAAAAATACTTTCCACACTGGGAACAGTAATAGGGCTTCTCCCCTGTGTGCATTCTCTCGTGTTTTTTCAGATGTCCTAACTTGGTAAATCTCTTTCCGCACTCAAAGCAGTGGTAAGGCTTTTCCCCTGTGTGCGTCCTCTCATGTGATTTCTGGTCTTGTGATTGTGAAAATCGCTTTCCACAATGGGAGCAGAGGTAAGGCTTTTCTCCTGAGTGTATTCCTTTATGCCTTTTCAGGCTCCCTATCCGGGTAAAACTCTTTCCACACTGGGAACATTGGAAAGGCTTTTCTCTTGTGTGTGTCCTCTCATGCTCTTTTAGATTGCCTAACATGGTAAAACTCTTTCCGCACAGGGAGCAGTGGTAAGGCTTCTCTCCTGTATGGATTCTCTTATGTATTTTCAGGCTCCCTAACTGAGTAAATCTCTTTCCACACTGGGAGCAGTGGTAGGTCTTCCTCCCTGCTGTATGTATTTCCTCATGCCTATTCAGGGCCCTTAACCAGGTAAAACTCTTTCCACACTGGGAACATTGGAAAGGCTTTTCTCCTGTGTGCATCTTCTCATGCTGTTTTAGGTCCCCTAACCACCTAAAACTCCTTTCACAGTGGGAGCAGTGGTGTGGTCTTGCTGGTTTGGGCGTCTCTGGGTCTGGTTCCCCTGAAGACCTCTTCCTGCTGTCAGAGTGAGATTCTGGTCTCTCTCCTGCCAAAGAGAGTATTTAGTTAAACCGAGACCTGAATGAAACCTCCACACGATAAACTGTCTTCCTGTTGAGAACAAGTTCTCATTTACAAACTGCGACCTGGCCAAGATAAAGCAAAGCAGTGCGATAAAAACAACAACACAGAGTTACATATGGGGTAAACAAAACACAAAGTCAAAAATACAACAGAAAATATATATACAGTGTGTGCGAATGTAGTAACTTATGGAGGTAAGGCAATAAATAGGCCATAGTGCAAAATAGTTACAATTTCGTATTAACACTGGAATGATAGATGTGCAAAAGATGATGCGCAAATAGAGATACTGGGTGCAAAAGAGCAAAATAAATAACAATATTGGGATGAGGTAGTTGGGTGGGCTAATTGGGCTAACACCCAATTCCCCTGTGTGAAAAAGTAATTGCCCCCTTACACTCAATAACTGGTTGTGCCACCTTTAGCTGCAATGACTCCAACCAAATGCTTCCTGTAGAGTCTCTCACGTCGCTGTGGAGGAATTTTGGCCCTCTTCCATGCAGAACTGCTTTAACTCAGTGACGTGTGGGTTTTCAAGCATGAACTGCTCGTTTCAAGTCCTGCCACATCTCAATTGGGATTAGGTCTGGACTTTGACTAGGTCACTCAAAAACTTCCAATTTGTTGCTTTTTAGCAATTTTCATGTAGACTTGATTGTGTGTTTTGGATCATTGTCTTGCTGCATGACCCAGCTGGGCTTCAGCTTACAGACGGATGGTCTGACATTCTCCTGTAGAATTATCTGATACAGAGCAGAATTCATGGTTCCTTCTATTAAGGCAAGTCGTCCAGGTCCTGAGGCAGCAAAGCATCCCCAAACCATCACACACCACACGCTTGACCTTTGGTATGATGTTCTTACTGTGGAATGCAGAGTTTGGTTTTCGCCAGGCATTACTGGAACCATGTCGTCCAAAAAGTTATACTTTTGAATCATCTGTCCATAGAACGTTCTTCCAAGAGTCTTGATGATCATCCAGGTGCTTTTTGGCAAACTTGAGTCAACTTTTTGGACGGGATGGGTCCCATTATGCCTGGCGAAAACCAAACACTGCATTCCACAGTATGAACCTCATACCAACGGTCAAGCGTGGTGGTGGTGGTGGTGTGATGGTTTGGGGATGTTTTGCTGCAGGAAGCATTTGGTTGGAGTCATTGCAGCTAAAGGTGGCACAACCAGTTATTGAGTGTAAGGGGGCAATTACTTTTTCACACAGGGGAATTGGGTGTTGCATAACTTAGTTTATGAAATAAATATGTAATTGTTGTGTTATTTGTTCACTTATGTTCCCTTTATCTAATATTAGGTTTTGGTTGAAGATCTGATAACATTCAGTATCACAAATATGCAAAAGTTGAGAAAATTAGAAAGGGGGGCAAATACTTTTCATAGCACTGTATATGCCAATTATATGATGGTCCGACCGCATTCTGTCCCCATCAACACTTTTTAAACTTTTGGTGCCAGCAAGAATGAGATAAGAGAGTAGTGAAGACAACTAGCTTGATTGAGCCGATCTCACTGGGTCAGGATATTTAACCTTGATTTAACTAGGCAAGTCAGTTAAGAACAAATTCTTATTTACAATGACGGCCTACCCCGGCCAAACCCTCCCCTAACCGGGACGACGCTGGGCCAATTGTACTCCGCCCTTTGGGACTCCCAATCACGGCCGGTTGTGATCCAGCCCGGGAACAAACCCGGGTCTGTAGTGACACCTCTAGCACTGCGATGCAGCGCCTTAGACTACTGCGCCACTCGGGAGGCGTATTTAAGCCTCCATATATCCACTAGTTCCAATATATCCATGACATTTGTGATATCCTTAAGTGCAGGAGGGTGATAGTTTGTAGTGTGATTTCCTTAAGTGCAGGAGGGTGATAGTTTGTAGTGTGATATCCTTAAGTGCAGGAGGGTGATAGTTTGTAATGTGATATCCTTAAGTGCAGGAGGGTGATAGTTTGTAGTGTGATTTCCTTAAGTGCAGGAGGGTGATAGTTTGTAGTGTGATTTCCTTAAGTGTAGGAGGGTAATAGTTTGTAGTGTGATTTCCTTAAGTGCATGAGGGTGATCGTTTGTAGTGTGATTTCCTTAAGTGCAGGAGGGTGATAGTTTGTAGTGTGATTTCCTTAAGTGCAGGAGGGTGATAGTTTGTAGTGTGATTTCCTTAAGTGCAGGAGGGTGATAGTTTGTAGTGTGATTTCCTTAAGTGCAGGAGGGTGATAGTTTGTAATGTGATTTCCTTAAGTGCAGGAGGGTGATAGTTTGTAGTGTGATTTCCTTAAGTGCAGGAGGGTGATAGTTTGTAGTGTGATTTCCTTAAGTGCAGGAGGGTGATAGTTTGTAATGTGATTTCCTTAAGTGCAGGAGGGTGATAGTTTGTAATGTGATTTGCGTATCTTAATTTCCACTATTCGTGAATAATATGGTTAATAATGTAGGCAGTTCATGTGAAGGATTGTTACCTCTAACCAGGACTGACATTACAAAGGTTACATTTTTGGAAAGTTATTATTATTTTAGCAAACAATTATTGTGATTCATCCTATATTGTCCCTAACATCATAACCCCATAGCAACAGATGTGGGATACATACACACACACGACCCCTGCCCAATGACAAGAGCCTACCAGACGAGCAAAATGACTTCTATGCGCACTTTGAGGCAAGCAACATTGAAGCATGCATGAGAGCACCAGTTGTTTCCGGACGACTGTGTGATCATGATAGATTGACAGCTCATCTACCTTTTTGGGCAGTGAGCCCACGCCCACTTCGTCTGGTTATTTGTCTACCATGGTGACCCTATACTATTCTAATGTATTAGCTCCACTTTGTCTGGTTGGAGTTCATACAGCTCCTGGATTGAGTATGTCAATGCAAGTGTTTGTTCCTCCGTTACCGCTGCTGCCACTGTATCCAATAGATGGGCAAACATCCAGAGGTTGCTAAGGAGTTGAGTGTAGAGATTTGTATCCACGTAATCACTTGAGAACAAAAGAAAAAAAAAAAAAAAAAAAAAAAAAAAACAGACAACATTGCTTTCTGAGTGGCTAAAACAGGTTTAGCACCAATCAAGAGCCACTATAAGCTGCAGAAGATACTGGGACGGAACGCAGCACTGCAGAGAGTGTGTGGAGAGGGGGGAGGGACGGAGAGGGGAGGGAGGGAGTGAGGGAGGGAGGGGAGGGGGAGGGGGAGGGAGGGGGGAGGGGGAGGGAGGGAGGGAGGGAGGGAGGGAGAGGGGAGGGACTGAGAGGAGAGGGAGGGGAGGGAGAGGGGAGGGACGGAGAGGGGAGGGAGGGAGGGAGGGAGGGAGGGAGAGGGGAGGGACGGAGAGGGGAGGGAGGGAGGGAGGGAGGGAGGGAGGGAGGGGAGGGAGGGAGAGAGTGTGTGGGAGTTTGTAACCTCTGAAAACAGTGTATTTTACTTACTGTGTAAATATAATCTTGGTGTGGTCTCAGAATTTCATGTTATAAGTGTATTGTCTTCCTGAGGTAACATTCCGTCCGTAAGCTGTTAGTGTCTTAACCACCGTTCCACAGGTGCACGTTCATCCATTGTTTATGGTTCATTGATCAAGCACGGGAAACTGTGTTTAAACCCTTTACAATGAAGATCTGTGAAGTTATTTTGGATTTTTACAAATCATCTTTGAAAGACAGGGTCCTGAAAAAGGGACGTTTCTTTTTTTTGCTGAGTTCATATACAGTGGGAAAAAAGTATTTAGTCAGCCACCAATTGTGCAAGTTCTCCCACTTAAAAATATGAGAGAGGCCTGTAATTTTCATCATAGGTACACGTCAACTATGACAGACAAATTGAGAATTTTTTTCCAGAAAATCACATTGTAGGATTTTTTATGAATTTATTTGCAAATTATGGTGGAAAATAAGTATTTGGTCACCTACAAACAAGCAAGATTTCTGGCTCTCACAGACCTGTAACTTCTTCTTTAAGAGGCTCCTCTGTCCTCCACTCGTTACCTGTATTAATGGCACCTGTTTGAACTTGTTATCAGTATATAAGACACCTGTCCACAACCTCAAACAGTCACACTCCAAACTCCACTATGGCAAAGACCAAAGAGCTGTCAAAGGACACCAGAAACAAAATTGTAGACCTGCACCAGGCTGGGAAGACTGAATCTGCAATAGGTAAGCAGCTTGGTTTGAAGAAATCAACTGTGGGAGCAATTATTAGGAAATGGAAGACATACAAGACCACTGATAATCTCCCTCGATCTGGGGCTCCACGCAAGATCTCACCTCGTGGGGTCAAAATGATCACAAGAACGGTGAGCAAAAATCCCAGAACCACACAGGGGGACCTAGTGAATGACCTGCAGAGAGCTGGGACCAAAGTAACAAAGCCTACCATCAGTAACACACTACGCCGCCAGGGACTCAAATCCTGCAGTGCAAGACGTGTCCCCCTGTTTAAGCCAGTACATGTCCAGGCCCGTCTGAAGTTTGCTAGAGTGCATTTGGATGATCCAGAAGAGGATTGGGAGAATGTCATACGGTCAGATGAAACCAAAATAGAACTTTTTGGTAAAAACTCAACTCGTCGTGTTTGGAGGACAAAGAATGCTGAGTTGCATCCAAAGAACACCATACCTACTGTGAAGCATGGGGGTGGAAACATCATGCTTTGGGGCTGTTTTTCTGCAAAGGGACCAGGACGACTGATCCGTGTAAAGGAAAGAATGAATGGGGTCATGTATCGTGAGATTTTGAGTGAAAACCTCCTTCCATCAGCAAGGGCATTGAAGATGAAACGTGGCTGGGTCTTTCAGCATGACAATGATCCCAAACACACCGCCCGGGCAACGAAGGAGTGGCTTCGTAAGAAGCATTTCAAGGTCCTGGAGTGGCCTAGCCAGTCTCCAGATCTCAACCCCATAGAAAATCTTTGGAGGGAGTTGAAAGTCCGTGTTGCCCAGCGACAGCCCCAAAACATCACTGCTCTAGAGGAGATCTGCATGGAGGAATGGGCCAAAATACCAGCAACAGTGTGTGAAAACCTTGTGAAGACTTACAGAAAACGTTTGACCTGTGTCATTGCCAACAAAGGGTATATAACAAAGCATTGACAAAACTTTTGTTATTGACCAAATACTTATTTTCCACCATAATTTGCAAATAAATTCATTAAAAATCCTACAATGTGATTTTCTGGATTTTTCTTTCTCATTTTGTCTGTCATAGTTGACGTGTACCTATGATGAAAATTACAGGCCTCTCTCATCTTTTAAGTGGGAGAATTGCACAATTGGTGGCTGACTAAATACTTTTTTTCCCCACTGTATCTTAGTCTCTTTTTAAATTGTGATGTCATATTCTGTTGTTATGTACTATCCTACATTGAGAAGGTAGAATACAGTGGTGTTACCAACTGAATGGAGGGAGGCACAGCTTCTGTTTGACATCCAGTCCACCTGATGTTCCTTACCCAGTGTGAACCAGATTGAATAAAGGCAATCCTCAGACTCCTCTATCCTTTTCCCCGTGTAGCTATACATCTACGTGACATTATGGCAGCCATTTTAGCGCTGCATTAGTATTACAAGGGGAATATTTTGAATTATACCATGTAAACTGAATGTCTAGAATTAGAACAATATTCATATTTGTAAAAGTTGGCCCAATTTTATTAAATTTCTATAGCGCTTTTAATAACAATCTTATGTCTCAGGTTTAGCCTAATGAAAATGTCACTGTTCCTGGTACAAAAAACAAATGTCCTTATCCCGGAGCTCGAGTAAATGACATTACTAAGCTGCTCCCGAATGTACTACGTCAGGACATGGATTCTATCGTAGTCCATGTGGGGTTTTTAATGACATTATGAAGGGCAGCTCTGAACAGTTGAAACTGGATTTTAAAAAGAGCTGATTGGCTCTCTGATAGACACTAATAAAAGACCCATCATATCTGGCCCTGTGCCCTCTCTGAATCATGGCATCATATCTGGTCCTGTGCCCTCTCTGAATCATGGCATCATATCTGGCCCTGTGCCCTCTCTGAATCATGGCATCATATCTGGCCCTGTGCCGTCTCTGAATCATGGCATCATATCTGGCCCTGTGTCCTCTCTGAATCATGGCATCATATCTGGCCCTGTGCCCTCTCTGAATCATGGCATCATATCTGGCCCTGTGCCCTCTCTGAATCATGGCATCATATCTGGCCCTGTGCCGTCTCTGAATTATGGCATCATATCTGGCCCTGTGCCCTCTCTGAATCATGGCATCATATCTGGCCCTGTGCCCTCTCTGAATCATGGCATCATATCTGGCCCTGTGCCCTCTCTGAATCATGGCATCATATCTGGCCCTGTGCCCTCTCTGAATCATGGCATCATATCTGGCCCTGTGCCCTCTCTGAATCATGGCATCATATCTGGCCCTGTGCCGTCTCTGAATTATGGCATCATATCTGGCCCTGTGCCCTCTCTGAATCATGGCATCATATCTGGCCCTGTGCCCTCTCTGAATCATGGCATCATATATGGCCCTGTGCCCTCTCTGAATCATGGCATCATATCTGGCCCTGTGCCCTCTCTGAATCGTGGCATTGAACGCTTTAGCAGGATTCTTTCTCTTCGCAACTGGCTACGTGATTATTGCAGCTCAATGGGGGTGCAACTTCTGTTGACAATTTCGATACCTTTTGGAAACAAAAACACATTTTATAAAGGAGGATGGGGATCCACCCGAATAATTTGGGTTCTTGGATCCTTTCACAGCACTATGAAGCTGCGTTGAGACAATGAATGATCAACGATGTGGTCCTCAGTAGCTCAGCTGGTAGAGCACAGCGCTTGTAACGCCAAGGTAGTGGGTTCGATCCCCGGGACCACCCATACACAAAAAAAATGTATGCACGCATGACTGTAAGTCGCTTTGGATAAAAGCGTCTGCTAAATGGCATATTATTATTATTATTTATTATTATCAATGACCCAAGCCCTTTCACAGCACTATGAAGCTGCGTTGAGACAATGAATGTATCAATGACCCAAGCCCTTTCACAGCACTATGAAGCTGCGTTGAGACAATGAATGATCAATGACCCCAAGCCCTTTCACAGCACTATGAAGCTGCGTTGAGACAATGAATTTATCAATGACCCAAGCCCTTTCACAGCACTATGAAGCTGCGTTGAGACAATGAATTTATCAATGACCCAAAGCCATTTCACAGCACTATGAAGCTGCATTGAGACAATGAATTTATCAATGACCCAAGCCCTTTCACAGCACTATGAAGCTGCGTTGAGACAATGAATTTATCAATGACCCAAGCCCTTTCACAGCACTATGAAGCTGCGTTGAGACAATGAATGTATCAATGACCCAAGCCCTTTCACAGCACTATGAAGCTGCGTTGAGACAATGAATTTATCAATGACCCAAGCCCTTTCACAGCACTATGAAGCTGCATTGAGACAATGAATGTATCAATGACCCAAGCCCTTTCACAGCACTATGAAGCTGCGTTGAGACAATGAATTTATCAATGACCCAAAGCCCTTTCACAGCACTATGAAGCTGCATTGAGACAATGAATTTATCAATGACCCAAGCCCTTTCACAGCACTATGAAGCTGCGTTGAGACAATGAATTTATCAATGACCCAAGCCCTTTCACAGCACTATGAAGCTGCGTTGAGACAATGAATTTATCAATGACCCAAGCCCTTTCACAGCACTATGAAGCTGCGTTGAGACAATGAATGATCAATGACCCCAAGCCCTTTCACAGCACTATGAAGCTGCGTTGAGACAATGAATTTATCAATGACCCAAGCCCTTTCACAGCACTATGAAGCTGCGTTGAGACAATGAATTTATCAATGACCCAAAGCCCTTTCACAGCACTATGAAGCTGGATTGAGACAATTAATTTATCAATGACCCAAGCCCTTTCACAGCACTATGAAGCTGCGTTGAGACAATGAATTTATCAATGACCCAAGCCCTTTCACAGCACTATGAAGCTGCGTTGAGACAATGAATGTATCAATGACCCAAGCCCTTTCACAGAACTATGAAGCTGCGTTGAGACAATGAATTTATCAATGACCCAAGCCCTTTCACAGCACTATGAAGCTGCGTTGAGACAATGAATGTATCAATGACCCAAGCCCTTTCACAGCACTATGAAGCTGCGTTGAGACAATGAATTTATCAATGACCCAAAGCCCTTTCACAGCACTATGAAGCTGCATTGAGACAATGAATTTATCAATGACCCAAGCCCTTTCACAGCACTATGAAGCTGCGTTGAGACAATGAATTTATCAATGACCCAAGCCCTTTCACAGCACTATGAAGCTGCGTTGAGACAATGAATTTATCAATGACCCAAAGCCCAGCACAGTTAATCCATACTATTGTGTGGCTGATATGTCATAATGCTTCAGCAAATGTACTGTGCCTTTCGGAAAGTATTCAGACCCCTTGACTTCGTCAGACCAGATCATGTAGTTTCTAAGAGTCCAAGCAGGGCTGTCATGTGCCTTTTACTGAGGAGTGGCTTCCGTCTGGCCACTCTGTCATAAAGGTTCTGATTGGTGGAGTGCTGCAGAGAGATGGTTGTCCTTCTGGGAAGTTCTCCCCATCTCCACAGAGAGGAACTCTAGAGCTCTCAAGGATGATCAATGGAAAACAGGATGCACCTGAGCTCAATTTCGAGTCTCATAGCAAAGGGTCTGAACACTTATGTAAATAAGGTATTCCTGTTTTTTTATTTATTTTTATCAATTTGCAAACATTTCTAAAAACCTGTTTTCACTTTGTCATTATGGGGTATTGTGTGGAAAATGTTTTATCTAATCCATTTTAGAATAAGGCTGTAACGTAACAAAATGTGAAAAAAGTCAAGGGGGCTGAATACTTTCCGAAGTCACTGTACATTATCCCAGGGGCGTTGGTAGAGACAACGTAAGTAACCTAATTTATGTCCCTCTTACTGCCCGGAATGCCTCTAATGATCCCACAGCAGTAATCATGTGCCAGAGTTCTACTGTTAGCACTGAGGCGGTGTGCCCTAGCAGGAAGTCCACTGTGTGCAGCTCACTCTGCACTAACATAAATAACATGAGCATGTTATTTATAAAGCAATGAAAACAAGCAAGCATCCCAGAAAAGTGCACAAAATAGACAACGTTAACATATGTAGCTTAAGTAACAAGGTTCATGAAATCAATAACTTGCTAGTAACAGATGACATTCATATTGTGACTATCTCTAAAAACTCACTTAGATAATACCTTTGATGATACAGTGATAGCAATAAATGGTTATAAGATCTACAGAAAAGACAGAAATGCCAGTGGTGGAGGTGTGGCTGTTTATATTCAGAACCACATTCCTGTAAAGATTAGAGAGGATGTCATGGTAAATACTGTTGAAGTAATATGGCTACAGGTTCATCTGCCTCACCTAAAGCCCATTCTGGTGGGAAGCTGCTATAGACCAAGTGCTAACAGTCAGAATCTGGATAACATGTGTGAAATGCTTGATAATGTATGTGATATCAACAAAGAGGTATATTTTCTGGGTTATTTCAATATTGACTGGCTTTCAACAAGCTGCCCACTCAAGAGAAAGCTTCAAACTGTAACCAGTGCCTGCAACCTGGTTCAGGTTATCAGTAACCCTGGATTGTAAACTGTCATGGTCAAAACATATTGATACAACAGTAGCTAAGATTGGGAGAAGTCTGTCCATAATAAAGCGCTACTCTGCATTCTTAACAACAATATCAACAAGGCAGGTCTTACAGGCCCTAGTTTTGTTGCTCCTGGACTACTGTTCAGTCGTGTGGTCAGGTGACACAAAGAGGGACCTCATAAAATTACAGTTGGCTCAGAACAGGGCAGCACGGCTGGCCCTTAAATGTACACAGGGAGCTAACATTAATGATATGCATGTCAATCTCTCATGGCTCAAAGTGGAGGAGACATTGACTTCAGTGTTGACAAGCTGAATGTACCGAGGTGTCTGCTTAAACTACTATCACACAGCTCAGACACCCATGCATACCCCCACAAGACATGCCACCAGAGGTCTCTTCACAGTCCCCAAGTCCAGAACAGACTATGGGAGGCAAACAGTACTACATAGAGTCATGACTACATGGAACTCTATTCCACATCAAGTAACTGATGCAAGCAGTAGAATCAGATTTAAAGAACAGATAAAAATATACCTTATGAAGAGCGGGGACTGTGAAGCAACACAAACATAGGCACAGACACATGATAAGACACGTACTATATACACACGTACACATGGATGTTGTATTGTAGATATGTGGTAGTAGAATAGTGGCCTGAGGAAACACACTAAATGAGTTGTGAAAAGTGTTATGAAGTGTAATGTCATGTAATATTTTAAATTGTATATAACTGCCTTTATGTTGCTGGACCTCAGGAAGAGTAGCTGCTGCCTTGGCAGGAACTAATGGGGATCCATAATAAACCCCAGGAAGAGTAGCTGCTGCCTTGGCAGGAACTAATGGGGATCCATAATAAACCCCAGGAAGAGTAGCTGCTGCCTTGGCAGGAACTAATGGGGATCCATAATAAACTCCAGGAAGAGTAGCCGCTGCCTTGGCAGGAACTAATGGGGATCCATAATAAACCCCAGGAAGAGTAGCTGCTGCCTTGGCAGGAACTAATGGGGATCCATAATAAACCCCAGGAAGAGTAGCTGCTGCCTTGGCAGGAACTAATGGGGATCCATAATAAACCCCAGGAAGAGTAGCTGCTGCCTTGGCAGGAACTAATGGGGATCCATAATAAACCCCAGGAAGAGTAGCTGCTGCCTTGGCAGTACATTGGAGTAAAACAAGCTTATATGTTGGGTGCTGACGGGGTACGACAGTTGAACTAACCTCAGTGGGCATATATAAGTTATATTCTCCAAGATTCAATGGCTAGGCCCAGAGCCATGTATACTGAACTAAAATCTAAAAGCAACATGCAACAATTTCTACAGTTTTACTGAGTTACAGTTCATATAACAAATCAGTCAATTGAAATAAATTCGTTAGGCCCTAATCTATGGATTTCACATGACTGGGAATACAGATATGCATCTGTTGGTCACAGATACTTTTAAAAAAATGGGCCTCAGGATCTTGTCACGGTATTTTTGTGCGTTCAAATTGCCATAGATAAAATGCAATTTGTATATGTGGTCTAAGGTTTTGAGGCCAGTTGGATGTACTGTCAAATTCTCTAAAACGACAGAGTGCCCCATTTCTACAATTGTGTTCGTTGTCCGTAGCCTACGCATGCCCATACCATAACCATGGGGTCTGTTCACATCAGCAAACCGCTCACTCACACGACGCCACGTGGTCTACGTTTGTGAGGCCTGTTGGACGTACTGTCAAATTCTCTAAAGCGACACTGGAGGTGGCTCAGGGTAGAGAACTTAACATTCATTTATCTGGCAACAGCTCTGGTGGACATTTCTCCAGTCAGCATGCCAATTGCACACTCTCAAAACTTGTATCAAAACAATACATTAATTCAACAAGTGCAGTTTGTGACCCTGCTTTTAAAACAGTACTCACGGGTGTTAATCAGATCTTCAGTCTCCTCTTCCTCTCCAAAAGCTTCTTTCACCATAACAGCCTCCTCTTCCTCCTTTTTCATTCTGAAAGCTTCTACCTCCTCTTCCTCCACTGTGATGGCCTCTATCCCCTCTTCCTCTTTCACTCTGAAAGGTTCTTCCTCTTCTTTCACTGTAACATTCTCCTCCTCTTCTTTCAATGTGATACTGATAGCCTCCTCTTCCTCCACTGTGATGGCCTCTATCCCCTCTTCCTCTTTCACTCTGAAAGGTTCTTCCGCTCCTTTTACTGAAACATCCTCCTGTTCTTCTTTCACGACAATGTTCAGCCCCAGAGCTTCTTTCTCCGTCCAGCAGACCTCCTCTTCTTTAGCAGGGGGGTAGTTGCTTAGTGAGGTCATGGTCGGTGATGTTAGCTAGCTAGATTGCTAGTTAGCGTTAACGACTAGCCTGGTTCTAAGCTAAATTAGCAAGCCAGCTAGCTACTAACCTGATTAACAACGTAAATATTAAATTAAATGGGGCAACTAGCTATACGAAATTAGTATGTTTAAAACACAGGGACAAATATACAACGAAACAGTCTAAAGAGCTTGAATGTTTCGTCTATATTGGCTAGCAAGCTACGGAGGTGGCTGACTAGATGTTGTTGAAAACGTCCCGTCTCGTCCACTAGATTATACGTCACGCTGGCAGGAACGCCAGAAACACGCAGATCTCCATCTGGAGTGGTGCAATAATGCAATAAAATGCAAATTAATTACTTAAAAATCATACAATGTGATTTTCTGGATTTTTGTTTTAGATTCCGTCTCTCACAGTTGAAGTGTACCTATGATAAAAATTACAGACCTCTACATGCTTTGTAAGTAGGAAAACCTGCAACATCGGCAGTGTATAAAAATACTTGTTCTCCCCACTGTATATAAACTCAGCAAAAAAATGTCCCTTTTTCAGGACCCTGTCTTTCAAAGATAATTCGTAAAAATCCAAATAACTTCACAGATCTTAATTGTAAAGGGTTTAAACACTGTTTCCCATGCTTGTTCAATGAACCATAAACAATTAATGAACATGCACCTGTGGAACGGTCGTTAAGACACTAAAAGCTTACAGACGGTCACAGTTATGAAAACTTAGGACACTAAAGAGGCCTTTCTACTGACTTTGAAAAACACCAAAAGAAAGATGCCCAGGGTCCCTGCTCATCTGCGTGAAAGTGCCTTAGGCATGCTGCAAGGAGGCATGAGGACTGCAGATGTGGCCAGGGCAATAAATTGCAATGTCCGTACTGTGTGACGCCTAAGACAGTGCTACAGGGAGACAGGACGGACAGCTGATCGTCCTCGCAGTGGCAGACCATGTGTAACAACACCTGCACAGGATCGGTACATCCGAACATCACACCTGCGGGACAGGTACAGGATGGCAACAACAACTGCCCGAGTAACACCAGGAACGCACAATCCCTCCATCAGTGCTCAGACTGTCCGCAACAGGCTGAGAGAGGCTGGACTGATGGCTTGTAGGCCTGTTGTAAGGCAGGTCCTCACCAGACATCACCGGCAATAACGTCGCTTATGGGCACAAACCCACCGTTGTTGGACCAGACAGGACTGGTAACAAGTGCTCTTCACTGACGAGTCGCGGTTTTGTCTCACCAGGGGTGATGGTCGGATTCGTGTTTATCTTCGAAGGAATGAGCGTTACACCAAGGCCTGTACTATGGAGCGGGATCGATTTGGAAGTGGAGTGTCCGTCATGGTCTGGGGCGGTGTGTCACAGCATCATCTGACTGAGCTTGTTGTCATTGCAGGCAATCTCAACGCTGTGCGTTAAAGGGAAGACATCATCCTCCCTCATGTGGTACCCTTCCTGCAGGCTCATCCTGACATGACCCTCCAGCATGGCAATGCCACCAGCCATACTGCTCGTTCTGTGTGTGATTTTCTGCAAGACAAATCACACACAGATTGACACAGTTGACAGTCGGAGGATTTCTTTTTTTGTTGAGATTATATATATATATATATATATATATATATATATATATATATATATATATATACACTGCTCAAGAAAATAAAGGGAACACTAAAATAACACATCCTAGATCTGTATGAATGAAATAATCTTATTAAATACTTTTTCTTAACATAGTTGAATGTGCTGACAACAAAAATCACACAAAAATTATCAATGGAAATCAAATTTATCAACCCATGGAGGTCTGGATTTGGAGTCACACTAACATTAAAGTGGAAACCACACTACAGGCTGATCCAACTTTGATGTAATGTCCTTAAAACAAGTCAAAATTAGGCTCAGTAGTGTGTGTGGCCTCCACGTGCCTGTATGACCTCCCTACAACGCCTGGGCATGCTCCTGATGAGGTGGCGGATGGTCTCCTGAGGGATCTCCTCCCAGACCTGGACTAAAGCATCCGCCAACTCCTGGACAGTCTGTGGTGCAACATGGCGTTGGTGGATGGAGCGAGACATGATGTCCCAGATGTGCTCAATTGGATTCAGGTCTGGGGAACGGGCGGGCCAGTCCATAGCATCAATGCCTTCCTCTTGCAGGGAACTGCTGACACACTCCAGCCACATGAGGTCTAGCATTGTCTTGCATTAGGAGAAACCCAGGGCCAACCGCACCAGCATATGGTCTCACAAGGGGTCTGAGGATCTCATCTCGGTACCTAATGGCAGTCAGGCTACCTCTGGCGAGCACATGGAGGGCTGTGCGGCCCCCCAAAGAAATGCCACCCTCACCATGACTGACCCACCGCCAAACCGGTCATACTGGAGGATGTTGCAGGCAGCAGAACGTTCTCCACGGCGTCTCCATACTCTGTCACGTCTGTCACATGTGCTCAGTGTGAACCTGCTTTCATCTGTGAAGAGCACAGGGCGCCAGTGGCGAATTTGCCAATCTTGGTTTTCTCTGGCAAATGCCAAACGTCCTGCACGGTGTTGGGCTGTAAGCACAACCCCACCTGTGGACGTCGGGCCCTCATACCACCCTCATGGAGTCAGTTTCTGACCGTTTGAGCAGACACATGCACATTTGTGGCCTGCTGGAGGTCATTTTGCAGGGCTCTGCAGTGCTCCTCCTGCTCCTCCTTGCACAAAGGCGGAGGTAGTGGTCCTGCTGCTGGGTTGTTGCCCTCCTAAGGCCTCCTCCACGTCTCCTGATGTACTGGCCTGTCTCCTGGTAGCGCCTCCATGCTCTGGACACTACGCTGACAGACACAGCAAACCTTCTTGCCACAGCTCGCATTGATGTGCCATCCTGGATGAGCTGCACTACCTGAGCCACTTGTGTGGGTTGTAGACTCCGTCTCATGCTACCACTAGAGTGAAAGCACCGCCAGCATTCAAAAGTGACCAAAACATCAGCCAGGAAGCATAGGAACTGAGAAGTGGTCGGTGGTCACCACCTGCAGAACCACTCCTTTATTGGGGGTGTCTTGCTAATTGCCTATAATTTCCACCTGTTGTCTATTCCATTTGCACAACAGTATGTGAAATTTATTGTCAATCAGTGTTGCTTCCTAAGTGGACAGTTTGATTTCACAGAAGTGTGATTGACTTGGAGTTACATTGTGTTGTTTAAGTGTTCCCTTTATTTTTTTAGCAGCGTATATAGCCATTGATTCTTGAAGAATATAACACATGCCTCATGAGCTTAGTTCAACTGTCGTACCCCATCAGATCCCAAAATAAGCTTTTTTTACTCCAATGTTTAGAAACAATGTAAATGTAAACCAACACTGTATCGCCTCAACATGGTTAAAACTATAATGTTGATATCATTGATTCTTGTATATAGAGCTTCAGAAAAAATTAAGAGACCACTGCAAAAATATAAGTTTCTCTGGTTTCACTATTTATAGGTATGTGTTTGGGTAAAAATAACATGTTTGTTTTATTCTATAAACTACTGACAACATTTCTCCCCAAATTCCAAATAAAAATATTGTAATTTAGAGCATTTATTTGCAGAAAATGACAACTGGTCAAAATAACAAAAAAAATATGCAGTGTTGTCAGACCTCGAATAATGCAAAGAAAATAAGTTCATGTTCATTTTTAAACAACACAATACTAATGTTTTAACTAAGGAAGAGTTCAGAAATCAATATTTGGTGGAATAACCCCTGATTTTCAATCACAGCTTTCATGCGTCTTGGCCTGCTCTCCACCAGTCTTTCACATTGATGTTGGGTGACTTTATGCCACTCCTGGCGCAAGAATTCAAGCAGCTCGGCTTTGTTTGATGGCTTGTGACCATCCATCTTCCTCTTGATCACATTCCAGAAGTTTTCAATGGGGTTCAGGTCTGGAGATTGGGGCTGGCCATGACAGGGTCTTAATCTGGTGGTCCTCCATCCACACCTTGATTGACCTGGCTTTGTGGCATAGCGCATTGTCCTGCTGGAAAAACCAATCCTCAGAGTTGGGGAACAATGTCAGAGCAAAAGGAAGCAAGTTTTCTTCCAGGACAACTTTGTGCGTGGCTTGATTCATGCGTCCTTCACAAAGACAAATCTGCCCGATTCCAGCCTTGCTGAAGCACCCCCAGATCATCACCGATCCTTCACCAAATTTCACAGTGGGTGCGAGACACTGTTGCTTGTAGGCCTCTCCAGGTCTCCGTCTAACCATTAGACGACCAGGTGTTGGGCAAAGCTGAAAATTGGACTCCTCAGAGAAGATTACCTTACTCCAGTCCTCTACGGTCCAATCCTTATGGTCTTTTGCAAACCTCAGCCTGGCTCTTCTTTGCTTCTCATTGATGAAGGGCTTTTTTCTAGCTTTGCACGACTTCAGCCCTGCCCCTAGGAGCATGTTTCGAACTCGCCATGCACTTCACCCCAGCTGCCGTTTGCCATATTATTGTAGGTCACTTGATGTCATCCTACGGTTGCTGAGTGACATTCGAATGAGTTGGCGGTCATCCCGGTCAGTAGAGAGTCGTTTTCGCCCTCTGCCAGTCTGTAGCTTTGTTGTCCCCAATGTCTGCTGCTTGACCTTGTTCTTATGAACCGCTGTCTTTGAAATTTGAATTGAACCCTTCTTTTCCACACTCAAAACATTCCTTTTCAACTCTTTTGGCATGGTCAATAGTTATTTTTTGATGACCACAGCAGTGGTTTTTATACTTTTCCTCGTTAAATAAGATTTGGTTCAGGTGATCACCTAATCAGTACCTAATTCAGTAGAATGAGGTGTGCCTGTGTTGGAATTCAACAGACACTGGAATGGAATGGCTGTCATACATGTAGAGATGCTGATTTAAGAAAAATGTGCAGTGGTCCTTAATATTTTCCACAGCTGTATATATATATATATATATATATATATATATATATATATATATATATATATATATATATACAGTACCAAGATTGAACACACCTACTCATTCAAGGGTTTTTCTTTATTTTTACTATTTTCTACATTGTAAAACAATAGTGAAGACATAACAATTATGAAATAACACATGGAATCATGTATTAACCAAAAAAGTGTTGAACAAATCAAAATGTATTTTATATTTGTGATTCTTCAAATAGCCACCCTTTGCCTTGATGACAGCTTTGCACACTCTTGGCATTCTCTCAACCAGCTTCACATGGAATGCTTTTCCAACAGTCTTGAAGGAGTTACCACATATGCTGAGCACTTGTTGGCTGCTTTTCCTTCACTCTGCGGTCCGACTCATCCCAAACCATCTCAATTGGGTTGAGGTCGGGGGATTGTGGAGACCAGGTCATCTGATGCAGCACTCCATCACTCTCCTTCTTGGTAAAATAGCCCTTACACAGCCTGGAGGTT
Source organism: Coregonus clupeaformis (assembly GCF_020615455.1). Lineage (NCBI taxonomy): Eukaryota > Metazoa > Chordata > Actinopteri > Salmoniformes > Salmonidae > Coregonus > Coregonus clupeaformis. The sequence goes on from NW_025534675.1 coordinate 26,488, forward strand.
TGTTGGGTCATAGTCCTGTACAAAAACAAATGATAGTCCCACTTAGCCCAAACCAGATGGGATGGAGTATCGCTGCAGAATGCTGTGGTAGCCATGCTGGTTAAGTGTGCCTTGAATTCTAAATAAATCACAGACAGTGTCACCAGCAAAGCACCCCAACACCATAACAACTCCTCCTCCATGCTTTACGGTGGGAAATACACATGCGGAGATCATACGTTCCCACCCACATCGTGTCTCACAAAGACACAGCGTTTAGAACCAGAAATCTCCAAATTGGACTCCACACAATTTCCACCGGTCTAATGTCCATTTCGTGTTCCTTGGCCCAAGCAAGTCCCTTCTTATTATTGGTGCCCTTTAGTAGTGATTTCTTTGTAACAATTCGACCATGAAGGCCTGATTCACGCAGTCTCCTCTGAACAGTTGATGTTGAGATGTGTCTGTTACTTTAACTCTGTGAAACATTCATTTGGGCTGCAATTTCTGAGGCTGATAACTCTAATGAACTCTGGCATAAACAAAAACACTAATTCTCAGTCAAAAACATAAGTCAGAACACAGCCTCTCTATTCTCTCATGTGATTTCAGGTCCTCTGACTGGGAAAATGTCTTTCCACAATGAGAGCAGTGGTATGTCTTCTCCTCCTGTGTATGTATCCTTTCATGCTTATTCAGATGTCTTAACCGGTTAAAACTCTTATCACACAGGGAGCAGTGGTAGGTCTTATCCCCTCCTGTGTGTGTCCTCTCATGCCTATTCAGGGCCCCTAACTTGGTAAAACTCTTTCCACAGAGGGAGCATTGGTAGGGCTTTTCTTGTGTGTGTCTCCTCTCATGTTCTTTAAGGTACCCTAAAAGGCTAAAACTCTTTCCACACAGGGAGCATTGGTATGGCTTTTCTCGTGTGTGTGTCCTTTTATGCTCTCTTAGGTTTCCTAACCGGTTAAAACTCTTTCCACACTGGGCACATTGGAAAGGCTTTTCTCCTGTGTGTGTCCTCACATGCTCCTTCAGGTTACCTAACTTGATAAACGCTTTCCACATTGGGAGCAGTGGTAAGGCTTCTCTCCAGAGTGTATTCTCTTATGCCCCCATAGGCTTCCTAACCAGGTAAAACTCTCTTTCCACACTGGGCACATTGGAAAGGCTTTTCTCCTGAGTGTTTCCTCTCATGCTGTTTTAGGCACGCTAACAAGCTGAAACTCTTTTCACAGTGGGAGCAGTGATATGGTCTCGCTGGTCTGGACGTCTCTGGGTCTGGTTCCCCTGAAGGACTCTTCCCGCTGTCAGAGTGAGAGTCTGGTCTCTCTCCTGCCAAAGACAAACATATTATTTAGTTAAACAGAGAGCTGAATGAAACTTCCACATGATGAAACTGTCTTCCTATGAGGTTTATTCGGGACTAGATCCCTCAATAAAAAAGCAGAGCGTGTTAGCCAGCAGCATACCACTGCTGGCTGTGAAGCTAAGCAGGGTTGGTCCTGGTCGGTCCCTGGATGGGATACCAGATGCTGATGGAAGTGGTGTTGGAGGGCCAGTAGGAGGCACTCTTTCCTCTGGTCAAAAAAAAATATCCCAGGGCAGTGATTGGGGGAATTACCTTGTGTTGGGTGCAGCCTTTTGGATGGGACGTTAAACGGGTGTCCTGACTCTCTGTTGTCACTAAAGATCCCATTTCACTTATCGTAAGAGTAGGGGTGTTAACCACGGTGTCCTGTCACTCAATTCCAAAGCTGGCCCTCATACCATCATGGCCACCTAATCATCCCCAGCTTCCAATTGGCGCATTCCTCTCCCCTGTAACTATTCCCCAGGTCGTTGCTGTAAGTGAGAATGTGTTCTCAGTAAACATACCTGGCAAACTAAATCACAGTGTCTGTAGTGCCAAGTCATCCCAGAGTGGCTGTAATGCTTGGAGGCCAGTGTCTGTAGTGCCAAGTCATCCCAGAGTGGCTGTAATGCTTGGAGGCCAGTGTTTCCCAAACTCGGGACCCCAAAGGATGCACGTTTAGGTTTTTCCCTAGCACTACAGCTGATCCAAATAATCAAAGCTCGGGGTCCCGAGGACCGAGTTTGGGACACCCTGTTGTAGGCTAATAAAAACACTATTAAACTTGACTGTTGTTATGCATTTATTAGGCCTAATGGATAAATAGCCTAGTCAGTATAGGATACATTTTAGGTGTACATTACAAAAGATGAAGAAGCAATACTCGAAGCCGCAGCTCCATGCTACCTACTTACTACAATTCCGTTTTGTCCATCTCTTAGGCCTAATCTGTGTCCATGAAACGGCCCGTGTTTTGGTTTATTCCCTTCAAAGAAGGTCTGGATTATTTAAACCATTCCTGGTGAACAAGCACACCATTAGGCTACAGCTACTGGTTTCAATGTTATGGTCTCTAATGGTCTTCAATGGTAGAAGTCCCCAACACACACTGTCTAGTGTCTTGCAAGGTTAATGGTATTGGGTTGGGTTTAACGGTAAATATCACTCATCACGTTTATAGAGATGTTTGGGAGGGTAATGGTATTGGGTTGGGTTTAACGGTAAATATCACTCATCACGCTACATATAGAGATGTTTGGGAGGGGTAATGGTATTGGGTTGGGTTTAACGGTAAATATCACTCATCACGTTACATATAGAGATGTTTGGGAGGGTAATGGTATTGGGTTGGGTTTAACGGTAAATATCACTCATCACGCTACATATAGAGATGTTTGTGAGGGTAATGGTATTGGGTTGGGTTTAACGTAAATATCACTCATCACGCTACATATAGAGATGTTTGGGAGGGTAATGGTATTGGGTTGGGTTTAACGGTAAATGTCACTCATCACGCTACATATAGAGATGTTTGGGAGGGTAATGGTATTGGGTTGGGTTTAATGGTAAATGTCACTCATCACGCTACATATAGAGATGTTTGGGAGGGTAATGGTATTGGGTTGGGTTTAACGGTAAATATCACTCATCACGCTACATATAGAGATGTTTGGGAGGGTAATGGTATTGGGTTGGGTTTAACGGTAAATGTCACTCATCACGCTACATATAGAGATGTTTGGGAGGGTAATGGTATTGGGTTGGGTTTAACGGTAAATGTCACTCATCACACTACATATAGAGATGTTTGGGAGGGTAATGGTATTGGGTTGGGTTTAATGGTAAATGTCACTCATCACGCTACAGAGATATTTTCTAATTGTATTATTATTGCAATAGTTATTGTTTTTTAAAGTAGATAAAAGACTGAACATAATGGACAACATAAATACAGCAACAAGTTAAATTGATACGGCAGGTAGCTTAGTGGTTAAGAGCATTGTGCCAGTAACCGAAGGTCGCTGGTTCTAATCCCCGAGCCGACTAGGTAAAAAGCTGTCGATGTGCCCATGAGCAAGTACGTAACCTTAATTGCTCCTGTAAGTCGCTCTGGATAAGAGCGTCTGCTAAATGACTAAAATGTCAAATGTAAATGTATCCTACGCAACAACAGTTGGGCAAAAAAACAAAAAAAATACATAAAACAAATATATAGAAAATATACAGTACCAGTCAAAAGTTTGGACACACCTACTCATTCAAGGGTTTTTCATTATTTTGACCATTTTCCACATTGTAGAATAATAGTAAAGACATCAAAACTATGAAATAACACATATGGAATCATGTAGTAACTGAAAAAGTGTTAAAGAAATCTAAATATAATTTTACATTTTAGATTCTTCAAAGTAGCCACCCTTTGCCTTGATGACAGCTTTGCGCACTCTTGGCATTCTCTCAACCAGCTTCATGAGGTAGTCATCTGGAATGCTTTTCCAACAGTCTTGAAGGAGTTCCCACATATGCTGAGCACTTGTTGGCTGCTTTTCCTTCACTCTGCGGTCCAACTCGTCCCAAACCGTCTCAATTGGGTTGGGGTCAGGTGATTGTGGAGACCAGGTCATCTGATGAAACGTTCCATCACTCTCCTTCTTGGTCAAATAGCCCTTACACAGCCTGGAGGTGTGTTGGGTCATTGTCCTGTTAAAAAACAAATTATAGTCCCTCTAAGCGCAAACCAGATGGGATGGCGTATCGCTGCAGAATGCTGTGGTAGCCATGCTGGTTAAGTGTGCCTTGAATTCTGAAAACATCACAGACAGTGTCACCAGCAAAGCACCTCCACACCATCACACCCCCTCCTCCATGCTTTACGGTGGGAACTACACATGCGGAGATCATCCGTTCACCTACTCTACGTCTCACAAAGACACAGCGGTTGGAACCAAAAATCTCTAATTTGGACTCATCAGACCAAAGGGACAGATTTCCCCCTGGTTTAATGTCCATTCCTTGTATTACTTGGCCCAAGCAAGTCCTTTCTTATTATTGGTGTCCTTTAGTAGTGGTTTCTTTTGTAGCTTATTCAACCATGAAGGCCTGATTCACACAGTCTCCTCTGAACAGTTGATGTTACATTTACATTTACATTTTAGTCTTATCCAGAGCGACTTACAGTTAATGGGAATCAAACCCACAACCCTGGCATTGCAAACGCCATGCACTACCAACTGAGCTACATCCCTGCCGGCCATTCCCTCCCTACCCTGGACGACGCTGGGCCAATTGTGCGCCGCCCCATGGGTCTCCGGTCGCGGCCGCTACGACAGAGCCTGGATTCGAACCAGGATCTCTAGTGGCACAGCTAGCACTGCGATGCAGTGCCTTAAACCACTGCGCCACTCGGGAGTACTCATTTTGAGATGTGTCTGTTACTTGAACTCTGTGAAGCCTTTATTTGGGCTGCAATCTGAGGTGCAGTTAATTGCCGATTTCTGAGGCTGGTAACTTTAATGAACTTATCCTCTGCAGCAGAGGTAACTCTGGGTCTTCCATTCCTGTGGCGGTCCTCATGAGAGCCAGTTTCATCATAGCGCTTGATGATTTTTGCGACTGCACTTGAAGAAACTTGAAAAGTTATTGAAATGTTCCAGATTGACTGACATTCATGTCATAAAATAATGATGGACTGTGGTTTCTCTTTGCTTTTGTGAGCTGTTCTTGCCATTATATTGACTTGGTCTTTTTACCAAATAGGGCCATCTTCTGTATACCAACCCTAACCTTGTCACAACCCAACTGATTGGCTCAAATGCATAAAGAAGGAAAGAAATTCCACAAATGAACTTTTTTAAGAAGGCACACCTGTTAATTGGAAATGCATTCCAGGTGACTACCTCATGAAGCTGGTTGAGAGAATGCCAAGATTGTGCAAAGCTGTCATCAAGGCAAAGGGTGGCTACTATATCAGCTCATGAAACATCGGACCAACACTTTACATAAATTTTTTTTGTTCAGTGTATCAAAACTATACATTATTTCGACAACTGCAGTTTATGCCCCTGTTTTTAAGACAGTACTCACTGGTGTTAATCAGATCTTCAGTCTCCTCTTCCTCTCCCAAAACGTCTTCCCTCCTCCTCTTTTCTTAACATAGCTTCTCCTCTTCCTCTCCAAAAGGTTCTTTCTCTATAACATCATCTTCTTCATCTTTCAGTGTTATGGCCTCCTCTTCCTCCTTTTTCATTCTGAAAGCTTCTACCTCCTCTTCTTCCACTGTGACAGCCTCTATCCCCCTCTTCCTCTTTCACTCTAAAAGGTTCTTCCTCTTCTTTCACTGTAACATTCTCCTCCTCTTCTTTCAATGTGATACTGATAGCCTCCTCTTCCTCCACTGTGATGGCCTCCATCCCCTCTTCCTCTTTCACTCTGAAAGGTTCTTCCTCTTCTTTCACTGTAACATACTCCTCTTCTTCTTTCACGACAATGTTCAGCCCCAGAGCTTCTTTCTCCGTCCAACAGACCTCCTCTTCTTTAGCAGGGGGTAGTTGTTAGTGAGCTCATGGTTGGGGATGTTAGCTAGCTAGATTGCTAGTTAGCATTAACGACTTGCCTGGTTCTAAGCTAAATTAGCAAGCCAGCTAGCTACTAACCTGATTAACAACGTAAATATTAAATGGGGCAACTAGCTATACGAAATTAGTATGTTTAAAACACAGGGACAAATATACAACGAAACAGTCTAAAGAGCTTGAATGTTTCGTATATATTACTTAGCAAGCTACCGAGGCGGCTGACTAGATGTTGTTGAAAACGTCCCGTCTCGTCCACTAGATTATACGTCACGCTGGCAGGAACGCCTAAAAGACAAATAACAACGTCCTTCTTCTTCTTCTTCTTCTTCTTCTTCTTCTTCGATGAGGTTTAACGGCGGTTGGCATAAATAAATAAATGTTGCATTACCGCCACCTACTAGACTGGAGTATAACTCCCTTATAATTTGCTTGAAAATAATAATAAACAAATACATTACTATCTAACACTACACTCACAAAACAAAACAATATATAATAAATACCATACTCCGCTATTTAAATCTATTTATTCCTACTTCAGGCCAACAGCCTGAAATGATGTGACATCACCACTTAACACTCCCTGTAACTCTTCTGATGTCAAGTCTCGCACACCCAAATACCTCTCTGCAGCTGCCACCACAACCTCAATTATCTGCGACTTACGTTCCATCCCTGCAGTACAGTTGATAACCATTGCTATAAACGCCAAAAAAACCAATCTTACTGAAACATATATCACTGGTTGGTTTATCCCTCTGTACTGGTACAGATCTACTACTCACACCACTCCTCTCAGGATCCCTCCCCCTTGACCCATCTTCCTCTACTTTCTTCACTGCCTCAGCAACTTCTTCACTACTCTAATCCTGGAAACCTCAACTTCTCTCGCACCGGACATGTCTGATCCCCAGCCCCATGGCCACCCCTTCAATTAACACACACCACTACTTTCCCCAATGCTACACATTCCTTTGTCTCATGCCCTTCTGCACACTTCTCACACCTTGGAACCTCCCTCCTACACACTGCTGCCACATGCCCATAAGCTTGCCACCTGTAACAACGTAATGTATTCGGCAACAAAAGCTCGTACAGGATAACTTATATATCCTAACATCACTTTGTCGGGGCAAAGACTCAACATCAAAACTCAAAAGAATAGACGATGACTCATCTGTTTCAACACTCACTCCACCCTGTCTGCGTCGCACCAAACGACGAGCATCACAAACACCGGTAATCTTCCCCTTCAGTTGGTCAGCTTTCACATTTACCGCTACCCCAGTAATCACGCCTTTCAATGGCGCCCTTTCCTTGAGAGCAAAACAATTCACATCTCTTTCCCCCATTCGTTTAAACACGGAGCGCCTGCCCCCTCTGGCCAGCAGAAACACAAACAAACATCACAAGTCCACTCTAGGTTACCTTCACCACAACATCCTATCTGGACTTTACTACCTTAAATAATACTTTATTTTATTTTTATTTTTTACATTTTGGCAGACGCTCTTATCCAGAGCGACTTACAGTTAGTTAGTGCATGCATTAATATTTTTTTATACCCCCTGTGGGAATTGAACCCACAACCCTGGCATTGAAAACGCCATGCTCTATCAACTGAGCTACATCCCTGCCGGCCATTCCCTTCCCTACCCTGGACAACGCTGGGCCAATTGCGCGCCGCCCCATGGGGTCTCCCGGTCGCGGCAGGCTAAGACAGAGCCTGGATTCGAACCAGGATCTCTAGTGGCACAGCTAGCACTGCGATGCAGAGCCTTAGACCACTGCGCCAATTGGATAAAACAATTCCTAACAAGACCCACTTCTATGTGGAACTTTATTCCTCATCATGTCTTCTCTACTTTTGGAGGCCTTAACTTCATGTTGATTTGTAATTATAATATTGACAAAGTTCCAGTGAAACTCTCTGCTTTTCATCGGCAGGTTTTCTTGTCATGGTCCTTCATTTATTAGCATCATTTTTCTCCACACAGATATTGTATATGGAATAATCGGGACATATTGTATAAAATTACTTCTTTGTTTTTAGAATATTGGTTCCGAAATAATATCCTATTGGTGAGCAAACTTGTACATGCAGAGGGTCTTTTACTTAATTATAAGGAATTCTTATCACTTAACAAGATCCCTGTAACACCTAAAGATGTTGCAATTGTTTTAGATGCCATTCCCTCAGGTGTTGCTTTATTATTCAGGAACGTGTCAAGACCTGAACCTCAGGACATACAGTGGGGGAAAAAAGTATTTAGTCAGCCACCAATTGTGCAAGTTCTCCCACTTAAAAAGATGAGAGAGGCCTGTAATTTTCATCATAGGTACACGTCAACTATGACAGACAAATTTAGAAAAAAAATCCAGAAAATCACATTGTAGGATTTTTAATGAATGTATTTGCAAATTATAGTGGAAAATAAGTATTTGGTCAATAACAAAAGTTTCTCAATACTTTGTTATATACCTTTGTTGGCAATGACACAGGTCAAACATTTTCTGTAAGTCTTCACAAGGTTTTCACACACTGTTGCTGGTATTTTGGCCCATTCCTCTATGCAGATCTCCTCTAGAGCAGTGATGTTTTGGGGCTGTCTCTGGGCAACACGGACTTTCAACTGTGTAATGTGATAATGTAGCCCCGCCCCTAGTCCCGCCCCTAGTCCCAATTGTGTATATTCTTTATATGTACTTGTGTTCGCCCACAACATTTCATTGTATTGATTTGTTGTTAATAATAATAAAAATAAAAAAGTATAATAAATGACAACATCCAACTGGTGCGGTTGCTAGGTGATTTATGGAGCAAATGCAAGCCCTACAAACACTACCAGTCAAAAGTTTGGACACGCTTACTCATTCAAGGGTTTTTCTTTATTTTTACTATTTTCTACATTGTAGAATACTAGTGAAGACATCAAAACTATTAAATAACACATATGGAATCATGTAGCAACCAAAAAAGTGTTAAACGAATCATAATACATTTTATATTTGAGATTCTTCAAATAGCCACCCTTTGCCTTGATTACAGCTTTGCACACTCATTTGCTCCACAAATCACCTAGCAACCACACCAGGCACCATGTTGGATGTTGTCATTTTGCAAAGCTGTCATTAGTTTAGTTTAGTTAGTTAGTTTAGTTTTAGCTCTGACCAAACTTCAAACTTCAACATAGTACCTGTTTGTGTGTCAGATATTTCTAATCCTAACTGCCATTGGTAATAGAACAGTGACTATGTGATCACAGAAACATGTATGGAGCCCAGCACATGGAGACTTACTTGCAAGATGATGTGATGAAGTCCAGACTGACAGAACGGCTTGATAATGATGTCTCTGAATGGAGAGAGACCTGGCACTGACAGACAGGCTTGATAATGATGTCTCTGAATGGAGAGAGACCTGGCACTCAGCATTAACATTTGACTAGAAACAGAACTGACATTTTGTCCACCCAAATCGAAGGATCAGATAATGAATGTAGTACTGAAGGTATAAGCTACAGCTAGCTAGCACTGCAGTGCATAAAATGTGGTGAGTAGTTGACTCAAAGAGAGAGAAAGACAATAGTTGAACAGTTTTGAACAAATGAATCTCCTCTAAAAATGAAGGAGAAGCGAGAGAGAGAGGAGAGAGAGGGAGGGTGGATATATTTTGTATTATTATAATTTTTTCACTTTCACTTACTCAGCTAGCGAATTCAGCAGCTAGTTTAGCCTACTCAACCACCTGGCTCAAACAGATGCTATGTTAGCTAACTGGCTATGGCTATCCAACACTGGAACTCGTCCAAGTCAAGGTAAGCTTTTGGTTTTATTAATTTATTGCCACGGGTGCCCACCGGTGTAGCTGCTAAACTGTGCAGCGGTCTAAGGCACTGCATCTCAGTGGGAGTCCCATAGGGCGGCACACAATTGGCCCAGCGTCGTCCAGGTTTGGCCGGTGTAGCCCGTCATTGTAAATACGAATTTGCTCTTAACTGACTTGCCTAGTTAAATAAAGGTTAAATAAAAAAATAAAAAATTGCTGCTGACTGTACACTGTACTGCATGATTGTAGCGGGTTTACTAACGCTATGTTGATTTGACTTTAGCTAACATGGTGCCAACGATGTAGGCTGTGTGTGGTTAGCGGTTATGATATGAAGGTTTTGCTTGGAAAGTTTTTTTCGCCTGGTCACATACAGCTGATGTGTTGTGCACTGAAGTCCACAAGCGAAGGGAAAAGGTGAGAGGAGGAGAGCGCGTAGATGCGAGAAATAATTATCCAACGATCAAAGGGATCATGCTGTTTATATGTGGCTGCTATGAAATTAAACTGTGTTTTCGTGTGATCAGGGGTGTATTCATTCCACCGATTCTATTAAAAAACGTTTCTTAAACGGAAGCTAACAGAACGGGGATAAACATACCTGAATTTGTCCAATAGAAACTCTCATTTGCAACTGTTGGACTAATGATTACACCCTAGATCAGCTAGATGCAGGCAAGATTGTGCAAAGCGGAATTGAATGTGTCAATGTCTTTCACTTTGATTACTCAAATTTCTCTCGACCTGTGCACCTACGTTGTAAACATTCATGCTAGGTTGTAGCAACCTCATGATGGGAATAGGGAACATGTGAGTATCATGTAGTAGCCTAAACCTATCGATGTTACATTGAACTGGGTGAATGGAATATGAATGGCAGTCATCCAACATGCTGTAATAGAAATAAGGCCGTGCTCATGAAAAGAAAATCGTCCTCCCTCATCTTAAACGGCACAGACCGCCACTGGCTCCAACACTCAGACATCATTTACAAACTAAGCATGTGTGTTTTAGTGAGTCAGCCAGATCAGAGGCAGTAGGGATGACCAGGGATGTTCTCTTGATAAGTGTGTGAATTGGACCATTTTCCTGTCCTGCTAAGCATTCAAAATGTAACGAGTACTTTTGGGAAAATGTACGGAGTAAAAAAGTATAATATATATTTTAGAACTGTATAACCTTGAACCATAGAGACACAAAAGGCTATTCTATATTCTATTTCCTTTAATGCTGTGCCTTGACATTCTTCTTCTGTAACTTAGTGGTGGCTGTACTTCTGTATGTCCTTTCCATGGCTGACTGATGAACCTCAGAAGCACAGCTCTACCAGAGTGGGCTATGCAATCTTTAGAAGATGGCTGCCTCATCGAGTGTTCTCAGAGCACGGACACAAAGACAAATATCGCCATCTGCTGACTGGAGTGAGTAGCGCAGTTGAGGGAACGTTTTTTTTATTTTATTTTTTTACAAAACATATTTTTTTATTTATTTCATTACATAATAATATGAAATTGTACATCTCAAATTAATATTATGATATAATTAAAGAAAAAAACAATTATTTTTGTTAAGAGTTTATTATTATTTTTCCCTAAACTGCATTACCCCTCCATTCAGCAGATGGCGATGTCTGTCCTATAGACGATGCTGCCAGTGTGACGTATATCTAGTGGATGGGAAGCTTTCTTCAACAACAGCCAGTCAGCCACCTCGGTAGCTTGCTAGCCAGCCAACACAGCCGTCACAGGAGGGAGAGGAGGAGCTAGAATCTTTCAGAACGAAAGAGGAGGGCTATCAGTATCACATCTAAGGAGGACAGAGAAGAACAGATGGAGTAGCAGAGCGTTACTCCAGTCCTCTAAGGGGGGCCCGACTGGGCCAAGAAGGTACTCAGACTCATGCCGCACCGGGTAAGGAGTGGAGGAGCAGACACTCAGCCCTACCGGAGAGGTGGAGAGCAGCATCGCCCAACAGGCAGAGACCCACCATATGCAGGCCGCTTCCCCTCTGCACCATCACACAGAGCACCCTCTCTGCACCACAGCACACAGAGCACCCTCTCTGCACCACATCACACAGAGCACCCTCTCTGCACCACAGCACACAGAGCACCCTCTCTGCACCCCACAGCACACAGAGCACCCTCTCTGCACCCCATCACCCAGAGCCTCTCTAGCTAACGTACCAAATCAGCAGGGGATCCAATACTTTTCCCCCAAATCAGCAGGGGATCCAATACTTTTCCCCAAATCAGCAGGGGATCCAATACTTTTTCCCCTCACTGTACATATTCATATTATTATATACAGTACAGTTAAATTAGATGTTTAGAAAGAGGAGAGGAGCTGTGATACAATGTTTTCCCCCATTTTTTAAAAGCTAAACTTGCTTTTGTCTGAGTAACCTCTGGTGGCAGAGCATTCCACGATGACATGGCTCTATACATAACTATATGCATGCTGAAAGTCAGTAGTTAACTTGTTCTTTAAAAAAATGTAATTGTATTTGTTCAAACACAATTGTTTCCATTACTAAGAACAGGCAGCAAACTGATTGGTCGGCTGTTAGAGCCAGCAAAGGGTGCTTTACTATTTTTAGGCAGTGGAATTACTTTAGCTTCCTGTGGACACACACCCTCCTTTAGGCTTTGGTTAAAGACATGGCAAATAGGGGTGGCAGTACAGTCTGCTACCATTCTCAATAGTTTCCCATCTAGCTTCCATCTAGCTTAATGTAACCAGTTACTGCTCAGTGGGGACCTTGGTCAGAGCAAACACAACGGGAGAGGGTTAAGGTAAATATGAAAAAGTATCCAGTATAGCAAATAGGGGTGGCAATACAGTCTGCTACCGTTCTCAAAAAGTTTCCCATCTAGCTTCCATCTAGCTTAATGTAACCAGTTACTGCTCAGTGGGGACCTTGGTCAGAGCAACACAACGGGAGGGTTAAGGTAAATATGAAAAAGTATCCAGTATAGCAAATAGGGGTGGCAATACAGTCTGCTACCGTTCTCAAAAGTTTCCCATCTAGCTTCCATCTAGCTTAATGTAACCAGTTACTGCTCAGTGGGGACCTTGGTCAGAGCAACACAACGGGAGGGTTAAGGTAAATATGAAAAGTATCCAGTATAGCAAATAGGGGTGGCAATACAGTCTGCTACCGTTCTCAATAGTTTCCCATCTAGGTTGTCTATACTTGGTGGCTTATCATTAGTGATGGATAACTATAGTTTTTCCACTTCTCCCAAACTAACTCGACCAACTCTTTTGCATCATTTCTATGAATCACACAATTTATATAAATTCATCATCAATCCAGGGAGCTCTAACAGCTTTCACAGTTTAGTTTCAGGCCTGAATAATTTAACAAATACTCCCCAAGTGCTGCATCTTGATCCTCCTCCTTTATACACATCAGACCAACATACATGTTTCACATCTTCAACAAATGAGTCCTGAGAAAACATTTTGTATGATCTCTGATAAATAACTTTTAGGCCCCTGCCTTTGGTACTTTGGCTTTCCTTGTTATTGCCACAATGTTATGGTCACTACCAGCCAATGGGAACTGATAATGTAATGGTCTCTACAGCCGATGGGAACTGATAATGTAATGGTCACTACAGCCAATGGGAACTGATAATGTAATGGTCTCTACAGCCAATGGGAACTGGTATTGTAATGGTCACTACAGCCAATGGGAACTGATAATGTAATGGTCTCTACAGCCAATGGGAACTGATATTGTAATGGTCTCTACAGCCAATGGGAACTGGTATTGTTATGGTCACTACAGCCAATGGGAACTGATAATGTTATGGTCTCTACAGCCAATGGGAACTGATAATGTAATGGTCACTACAGCCAATGGGAACTGATAATGTAATGGTCACTACAGCCAATGGGAACTGATAATGTAATGGTCACTACAGCCAATGGGAACTGATATTGTAATGGTCTCTACAGCCAATGGGAACTGATAATGTAATGGTCACTATAGCCAATGGGAACTGATAATGTAATGGTCACTACAGCCAATGGGAACTGGTATTGTAATGGTCACTACAGCCAATGGGAACTGGTATTGTAATGGTCACTACAGCCAATGGGAACTGATATTGTAATGGTCACTACAGCCAATGGGAACTGGTATTGTAATGGTCACTACAGCCAATGGGAACTGGTATTGTAATGGTCACTACAGCCAATGGGAACTGATATTGTTATGGTCACTACAGCCAATGGGAACTGATAATGTTATGGTCACTACAGCCAATGGGAACTGATATTGTTATGGTCACTACAGCCAATGGGAACTGATAATGTAATGGTCACTACAGCCAATGGAAACTGATAATGTAATGGTCACTACAGCCAATGGGAACTGATAATGTAATGGTCTCTACAGCCAATGGGAACTGATAATGTAATGGTCACTACAGCCAATGGGAACTGATAATGTAATGGTCTCTACAGCCAATGGGAACTGATAATGTAATGGTCTCTACAGCCAATGGGAACTGATAATGTAATGGTCACTACAGCCAATGGGAACTGATAATGTAAGTGGTCACTACAGCCAATGGGAACTGATAATGTAATGGTCTCTACAGCCAATGGGAACTGATAATGTAATGGTCTCTACAGCCAATGGGAACTGATAATGTAATGGTCACTACAGCCAATGGGAACTGATAATGTAATGGTCACTACAGCCAATGGGAACTGATAATGTAATGGTTACTACAGCCAATGGGAACTGATAATGTAATGGTTCTCTACAGCCAATGGGAACTTATATTGTAATGGTCACTACAGCCAATGGGAACTGATATTGTAATGGTCTCTACAGCCAATGGGAACTGATATTGTAATGGTCACTATAGCCAATGGGAACTTATATTGTAATGGTCACTACAGCCAATGGGAACTGATATTGTAATGGTCTCTACAGCCAATGGGAACTGATATTGTTATGGTCTCTACAGCCAATGGGAACTGATATTGCTTTGGAGCAAAGCTCTGCAGTATTAGTGAATATACGATCAATACAAATGGATGTCACAGATCCAAAACTATTGATATACACTCTAGTTGGTTGAGTGGTAACCTGGGTCATATTACAGGCATTAGTCACAGTTAGAAGCTTCCTCTTGAGAGGACAACTAGTTTCTAACCAGTCAATGTTCAGGTCACCAAGAAAATACATTTCTCTGTTAGCATCAGAGAACTTGTTTAACATCACACCATATTCTCCAGATAGTCCCAGTCTCCACTTGGTGGTCTATAGCAGATCATATTCTCCAAATAGTGACAGTCTATACTTGGTGTCCTATAGCAGATCATATTCTCCAGATAGTTACCGTCTACACTTGGTGTCCTATAGCAGATCATATTCTCCAGATAGTAACAGTCTACACTTGGTGTCCTATAGCAGATCATATTCTCCAGATAGTGCAGTCTACACTTGGTGTCCTATAGCAGATCATATTCTCCAGATAGTCCCAGTCTCCACTTGGTGTCCTATAGCAGATCATATTCTCCAAATAGTGACAGTCTACACTTGGTGGTCTATAGCAGATCATATTCTCCAGATAGTAACAGTCTACACTTGGTGTCCTATAGCAGATCATATTCTCCAGATAGTGACAGTCTCCACTTGGTGGTCTATAGCAGATCATATTCTCCAGATAGTACCAGTCTCCACTTGGTGTCCTATAGCAGATCATATTATCCAGATAGTGACAGTCTACACTTGGTGTCCTATAGCAGATCATATTCTCCAGATAGTAACAGTCTCCACTTGGTGGTCTATAGCAGATCATATTCTCCAGATAGTGACAGTCTCAACTTGGTGTCCTATAGCAGATCATATTCTCCAGATAGTGCCAGTCTCCACTTGGTGTCCTATAGCAGATCATATTCTCCAGATAGTACCAGTCTCCACTTGGTGGTCTATAGCAGATCATATTCTCCAGATAGTGCCAGTCTCCACTTGGTGGTCTATAGCAGATCATATTCTCCAGATAGTGGCAGTCTCCACTTGGTGTCCTATAGCAGATCATTTTCTCCAGATAGTACCAGTCTCCACTTGGTGTCCTATAGCAGATCATATTCTCCAGATAGTGCAGTCTACACTTGGTGGTCTATAGCAGATCATATTCTCCAGATAGTGATAGTCTCCACTTGGTGTCCTATAGCAGATCATATTCTCCAGATAGTCTCAGTCTCCACTTGGTGTCCTATAGCAGATCATATTCTCCAGATAGTGACAGTCTACACTTGGTGTCCTATAGCAGATCATATTCTCCAGATAGTAACAGTCTACACTTGGTGTCCTATAGCAGATCATATTCTCCAGATAGTACCAGTCTACACTTGGTGTCCTATAGCAGATCATATTCTCCAGATAGTACCAGTCTGCACTTGGTGTCCTATAGCAGATCATATTCTCCAGATAGTACCAGTCTCCACTTGGTGTCCTATAGCAGATCATATTCTCCAGATAGTGACAGTCTGCACTTGGTGTCCTATGGCAGATCATATTCTCCAGATAGTCCCAGTCTCCACTTGGTGTCCTACAGCAGATCATATTCTCCAGATAGTCCCAGTCTACACTTGGTGTCCTATAGCAGATCATATTCTCCAGATAGTGGCAGTCTACACTTGGTGTCCTATAGCAGATCATATTCTCCAGATAGTCCCAGTCTCCACTTGGTGTCCTATAGCAGATCATATTCTCCAGATAGTCCCAGTCTACACTTGGTGTCCTATAGCAGATCATATTCTCCAGATAGTACCAGTCTCCACTTGGTGTCCTATAGCAGATCATATTCTCCAGATAGTGGCAGTCTACTACACTTGGTGGTCTACAGCAGATCATATTCTCCAGAT
This sequence comes from Coregonus clupeaformis, assembly GCF_020615455.1. Lineage (NCBI taxonomy): Eukaryota > Metazoa > Chordata > Actinopteri > Salmoniformes > Salmonidae > Coregonus > Coregonus clupeaformis. The sequence goes on from NW_025534675.1 coordinate 43,117, forward strand.
AGTGACAGTCTCCACTTGGTGTCCTACAGCAGATCATATTCTCCAGATAGTGGCAGTCTACACTTGGTGTCCTACAGCAGATAATATTCTCCAGATAGTACCAGTCTACCCTTGGTGTCCTACAGCAGATCATATTCTCCAGATAGTGACAGTCTCCACTTGGTGGTCTATAGCAGATCATATTCTCCAGATAGTGCCAGTCTACCCTTGGTGGTCTATAGCAGATCATATTCTCCAGATAGTGACAGTCTCCACTTGGTGGTCTATAGCAGATCATATTCTCCAGATAGTGACAGTCTCCACTTGGTGGTCTATAGCAGATCATATTCTCCAGATAGTACCAGTCTACCCTTGGTGTCCTATAACAGATCATATTCTCCAGATAGTACCAGTCTCCACTTGGTGGTCTATAGCAGATCATATTCTCCAGATAGTACCAGTCTCCACTTGGTGGTCTATAGCAGATCATATTCTCCAGATAGTGCCAGTCTCCACTTGGTGTCCTATAGCAGATCATATTCTCCAGATAGTACCAGTCTCCACTTGGTGGTCTATAGCAGATCATATTCTCCAGATAGTGCCAGTCTCCACTTGGTGGTCTATAGCAGATCATATTCTCCAGATAGTGGCAGTCTACACTTGGTGTCCTACAGCAGATCATATTCTCCAGATAGTTGCAGTCTACACTTGGTGGTCTATAGCAGATCATATTCTCCAGATAGTGGCAGTCTACACTTGGTGTCCTATAGCAGATCATATTCTCCAGATAGTGGCAGTCTACACTTGGTGTCCTACAGCAGATCATATTCTCCAGATAGTACCAGTCTCCACTTGGTGTCCTATAGCAGATCATATTCTCCAGATAGTGGCAGTCTACACTTGGTGTCCTATAGCAGATCATATTCTCCAGATAGTAACAGTCTACACTTGGTGTCCTATAGCAGATCATATTCTCCAGATAGTACCAGTCTCCACTTGGTGGTCTATAGCAGATCATATTCTCCAGATAGTACCAGTCTCCACTTGGTGGTCTATAGCAGATCATATTCTCCAGATAGTCCCAGTCTACACTTGGTGTCCTATAGCAGTGTGACACTCTGGCTCTATGGACTTTTATTTATGGAGCCAGGGTTGTTCATTTTCACTTGGGTGTATTTCTATGTTGGTTAGTCTAGGTTGTGTGTTTCTATGTTTGGTCATTGACTCCCAATCGGAGGTAACGAGTGTCAGCTGTCGGCTCGTTATCTCTGATTGGGAGCCATATTTATACTGTTGTGTTTCACTGTGTGTTTGTGGGTTATTGTTCCAAGTTCAGTATATTGTCACTGTAGGACTTCACTATCGTCTTTTGTTGTTTTTCGTGGTTGCTTTATAAATAAAGTCATCATGTTCACTCCACGCGCTGCGTATTGGTCCGCTCCTTCCGACGATCGTGACAGAATAACCCACCATAGAAGGACCAAGCAGCGTAACAAGCGGCAACAGGACCTACCTACACAGGAGTTATGGACGCCTCCTAAGGATTTTTGGACATGGGAGGAGATTCGGGCTGGAAAGGGTCCTTGGGCACAACCAGAGGAATATCACCGCCCTCGTGAAGAGCTGGAGGCAGCCAAAGCCGAGAGGAGGTGGTATGAGGAGGCAGCAAGAAGGCGAGGCTGGAGGCCTGTGGACGAGAGGCAACCCCAAGAAATTTTTGGGGGGGGGCACATGGCTTGGGCGACTGGGCAGCAGGAGGCTGCCACAGGGAGAAAAGGAGAGAAGGCTAACGGAGTACGGGAGCCAGTGGCGAGTAGAAGGAGGGAAGTGTGTGTGGCACGGCGTGAAGGACTGATGTGTGTTGCCAGTCCGGTCCGGTCCGTTCTGATCCTCGGTTGAGGCCAGTGGTGTGTGTTCTCGGCACGGACCGGCCTGTTCCTGCTCCAAGCACGTATCCTACGGGGTGCGTCACCAGCCCAGCCCGGCCTGTTCCTTCAGAGCCGTCCGCCAGACCGGAGCCGCTAGAGCCTTCTGCCAGACAGAATCATACACCTGCTATGGAATCAGCAGGAGCCGACGCAGCCTATGCTGGACTGGAGGCTCGGGTTGCGTGACGGGCAGGAGCGGCTCATGCGGATGGGAGCCGCCCTGCTGGAGGTGATGACCACTCTCCGAGGCTGGGGTCCGCCTCCACCGCCAGCCGCCCAGCCAGCACCGTCAGCCAGCCAGAGCAGCCAGATCCGTCAGCCAACCACGAGCAGCCAGATCCGTCAGCCAGCCATGAGCAGCCAGATCCGTCAGCAGCCACGAGCAGCCAGATCCGTCAGCCAGCCATGAGCAGCCAGATCCGTCAGCCAGCCGCGAGCAGCCAGATCCGTCAGCCAACCATGAGCAGCCAGATCCGTCAGCCAGCCACGAGCAGCCAGATCCGTCAGCCAGCCATGAGCAGCCAGATCCGTCAGCCAGCCATGAGCAGCCAGATCCGTCAGCCAGCCACGCAGCAGCCGGATCCGCCAGAGCCGCCAGCCAGGATCCGCCAGAGCCGTTCAGCCAGGATCCGCCAGAGCCGTCCAGCGCATGATCCGCCAGAGCCGTTCAGCCAGGATCCGCCAGAGCCGTCCAGCCAGGATCCGCCAGAGCCGTCCAGCCAGGGATCCGCCAGAGCCGTCCAGCCAGGATCCGCCAGAGCCGTCCAGCCAGGATCCGCCAGAGCCGTCCAGCCAGGATCCGCCAGAGCCGTCCAGCCAGGATCCGCCAGAGCCGTTCAGCCAGGATCCGCCAGAGCCCGTTCAGCCAGGATCCGCCAGAGCCGTCCAGCCAGGATCCGCCAGAGCCGTTCAGCCAGGATCCGCCAGAGCCGTCCAGCCCGGATCCGCCAGAGCCGCCAGCCAGGATCCGCCAGAGCCGTCCAGCCAGGATCCGCCAGAGCCGTCCAGCCAGGATCCGCCAGAGCCGTTCAGCCGGGATCCGCCAGAGCCGTTCAGCCAGGATCCGCCAGAGCCGTCCAGCCGGATCCGCCAGAGCCGTCCCAGCCAGGATCCGCCAGAGCCGTCCAGCCCGGATCCGCCAGCCAGCCAGGATCCGCCAGAGCCAGCCAGCCAGGATCCGCCATTCAGTCCGGGAGCTGCCCCTTAGTCGGTACTGCCCCTTAGCCCGGTGCTGCTCCTTAGCCCGGTGCTGCCCCTTAGCCCGGTGCTGCCCCTTAGTCGGTGCTGCCCCTTAGGCCGGTGCTGCCCCTTAGCCCGGTGCTGCCCCCTTAGCCCGGAGCTGCCCCTTAGTCCGGTGCTGCCCCTGAGTCCGGTGATGCCTCTTAGTCCAGAGCTGCCCCTTAATCCTGTCGGGGTTTAGTTGGGGGGTGGTCATGTGGAGGAGGTTACACAAGCGGGTAGTGACTATGGTGGGGTGGGGACCACGACCAGTGCCTGAGCCGCCACCATAGACAGACGCCCACCCAGACCCTCCCTAGACTGTTGCTGGTGCGCCCGGAGTTCGCACCTTTAGGGGGGGGTACTGTGACACTCTGGCTCTATGGACTTTTATTTATGGAGCCAGGGTTGTTCATTTTCACTTGGGTGTATTTCTATGTTGGTTAGTCTAGGTTGTGTGTTTCTATGTTTGGTCATTGACTCCCAATCGGAGGTAACGAGTGTCAGCTGTCGGCTCGTTATCTCTGATTGGGAGCCATATTTATACTGTTGTGTTTCACTGTGTGTTTGTGGGTTATTGTTCCAAGTTCAGTATATTGTCACTGTAGGACTTCACTATCGTCTTTTGTTGTTTTTCGCGGTTGCTTTATAAATAAAGTCATCATGTTCACTCCACGCGCTGCGTATTGGTCCGCTCCTTCCGACGATCGTGACAAGCAGATCATATTCTCCAGATAGTGACAGTCTCCACTTGGTGTCCTATAGCAGCAGCCTAAAAGAAGAGGCTTCAGATGAGGCAGGGGAACCTGCAACCACAGCTCAGGGTGTTGGGGTCCAGGTTTTCTGAAGGTCGGTATGATTGTTTGCAGAGAAAAGTGATTTATTCTTTGGTATCAGGAAGTGTGTCAGATTTAAGTAAACTTTCATGTTCTATGACTGAGTGGAATTTCTTTGAATTGCATCGAATCTAATCCCACTTCCTGTCACTCAAATTCAAATTCTACATCCTGTGACCAATTTAATTCTAACTTCAACTCATTAAATTCCAAAGTTATGATTTGAGCCTAACCCTGGTTGGTATGATGGAGGCAGTCTTCAGGGAATTTAGGCACAGTGTCTGAATTAAGAGACTTATTGATGATTGTGGTTGTAGTTGGACTGAGAAGAGTGAGGCTGGATTCATGAGTACTGTGGGAATCGGGTCCAAAGGGCAGGTAGTTGACCTCAGACAGATGTTGGGGTTGGCAATGAGAATTTGGTGAAACTGCAGCTGGGAGGCTCAGTATGAAGCAGAGGGGCAGGTAGTTGACCTCAGACAGATGTTGGGGTTGGCAATGAGAATTTGGTGAAACTGCTGCTGGGAGGCTCAGTATGAAGCAGAGGGGCAGGTAGTTGACCTCAGACAGATGTTGGGGTTGTCAATGAGAATTTGGTGAAACTGCAGCTGGGAGGCTCAGTATGAAGCAAAGGGTAGATTGTACAGTGCAGTAGATGCACTTGATTTTGGATTTTGGGATTTGAAAAATTCATTAAAACAGTTTCATTGCTCAATGGAGTGGGTAAAGGAGGAGTTATCTGGGGGTTGAACTCATTTCTTTATTCTTTATGCTCAAGTGCACTTCAACAGATTCTTCACCTTGTCAGCTCGGATATTCGAACCAGCGACCTTTAGGTTACTGGCCCAATGCTCTAACCGTTAGGCTACCTGCCGCCCATTATCTCATTATTATCTGTTGAAAGAAATGAAAAAAATGAGCTTTTTGTCTGGAAATAAAATAAATAAATAATCTCAACTGCGTTACCCACTCCAGTCAGCAGATGGCGATGTGCGTCTTTCAAGCGATGCTGATAGTGTGACGTATAATCTAGTGGACGGGACGCTTCTTCAACAACAACAGCAACAGTTAGTCAGACACCTCGGTACCTTTGTAGACAAAATAGCCGAACCAAAATAGTCAGTGTATAGTTGCATCTGTTTTAAAAAATACGTGTGTCTTATAGCTAGCTAGTTTCCCCATTTAATTTCATATTTACGTTGTTAGGTAGCTGGCTTGATAAATTAGCCTAGCACTAGGCTAACGCTAGCTAGATAGCTAACATCCCCGACCATGAGCTCACTAAGCTACTCTCCTCCTGCTAAAGAAGAGGAGGTCTGCTGGACGGAGAAAGAAGCTCTAGTGAAAGAGGAGGAGGAAGAGGAGGATGTTACAGTAAAAGAAGAGGAAGGAGAGTTCAGATTGAAAGAGGAGGAGGATGTTACAGTACAAAAACAAGTAGAGGGTGAAGCTGTTACCGTGAAAGAAGAAGAGAAAGACGTTACAGTGAAAGAAGAGGAAGACGCGTTTAGAGTGAAAGAGGAGGAGGATGTTACAGTGAAAGAAGAGGAAGACACGTTCAGAGTGAAAGAGGAGGAGGATGTTACAGTGAAAGAAGAGGAGGAGGAAGAGATAGAGGAGAATGCAGGGTTTTGGAGTGAAGAAGGAGGGAGAGATTACTGTCACATTGAAAGATGAAGAGGAGGAGGAGGAGGATGAAGAGGGAGACTGAAGATCTGATTAACACCAGTAAGTACTGTCTTAAAACAGGAGCACAAACTAGTCTTAAAACGGCATTCTACTGAATGTCTATGCTTGAATATGTTATTTAATGTAGGAATTGATAAAACTACACTGTAAAATGTTTATACCACCAAAGAGCGACTCACCAACAAAACGTTAACAATGGATTTGCACGCAAAATTCACAACTTTAATGTCTCACAGAATGGAGTTGTCCGTATCGATGCTCCAATTCCATTGTACCACACTGGAGCGCGATTCCACATTCTCATTCTCACATAGAAACGTCATTGGAGGAACGATGTTCAAACCATGTTTGAGAAAATAATGATGAAAGTGGCCATTTTAGGGCCCTTTTTAGACCTGTGCATGCCTCCTGTAAGACCTATGGTCTGTGGAACGGACATGATACAGGCAACATCTCGCTGCCATTACACTCGTCATAGTGTGCTGGAAAAGATCGAGTTTGTCTAGATTCTGAGAAGAAAAAAAGTCACCATTTATTCAACATTAAAAATATTAATATCTCAAAAGTAGCCATTTTGATTTAGCTTATTTTTTTAGACATATCATTTGTAACAATATAGCATATATAATAATATATATAATAATAATATATATATAATATAATATACTCTTCAAAACAAATCACATTTCCAGGGTCTTTTAATGATATGACCCGTTTTATAAATGGAAATGGAGGACTTTAATGAGGGCTCAGTCTAATACGTTCTGGTAGTAGCATAGCCCTGTTATTAGATGGAGGGTAAATCCATTGGAATTCAATCACTTTTTAACAACATCCCTTTTGATTTAAAACAACTCTCCAAACATGTTTGCCCATGGAAGAAGTGGTCAGAAAAGTTACTTTTTGGACCTGAAACGGCAAAAACATTCAGGAGATAGGGGTGTTCAAAGTTGACCATTTTGCACACCCAACCGTACCATGAGTCGTCCATGTCTTCATCACTGGAAAAGATAAAGGGTTGAGTCTGATATCATTTAAAAGCTTACAAACAGGGTTGTCAAACTGTTTTATAAAAAAAAAATATATATATACGAATTATTACATTTTTAACCTTTAACGTCAATGATCTAAAAACGTTTAAACTCAGATTTGTGTTAATATTCACATGTTGTAGCTTAGACTCTACTATACGTCATCTGAGGGTTTTTGGGGTTCTGCCCGCCATCGGTTGAGACACAACATGCTCTTGAATACAGGGTGGGTTTATTTCATTTCAATCATATAAATATAATTCATAGAATGGAATTGGAATGTCCCTTCAGACTAGAATGGAATTGGAATGTCCCTTCAGACTAGAATGGAATTGGAATGTCCCTTCAGACTAGAATGGAATTGGAGTGTCCCTTCAGACTAGAATGGAATTGGAATGTCCCTTCAGACTAGAATGGAATTGGAATGTCCCTTCAGACTAGAATGGAATTGGAATGTCCCTTCAGACCAGAATGGAATTGGAATGTCCCTTCAGACTAGAATGTAATTGGAATGTCCCTTCAGACCAGTGGTGGAAAAAGTACCCAATTGTCATACTTGAGTAAAAGTAAAGATACCCAGTAAAATACTACTTGAGTAAAAGTCTAAAAGTATTTCGTTCTAAATATACTTAAGTATCAAAAGTAATCAAAAATAATTTAACATTCCTTATATTAAGCAAACCAGACGGCACAATGTTCTTGTTTTATTATTTTACGGATAGCCAGGGGCACGCTCCAACACTCAGACATCATTTACAAACAAAGTATGAGTCAGATCAGAGGCAGTAGGGATGACCAGGGATGTTCTCTTGATAAGTGTGTGAATTGGACCATTTTAATGTCCTGCTGAGCATTCGAAATGTAATGAGTACTTTTGGGTGTCAAGGAAAATTATTTAGGTAGTACTTAAAATTATTTTTTACTTAAGTACATTACACCACTGCTTCAGACCAATTGGGCTGGTACATCATTGAAAATTGTAATGAAATTGAAAATTTTTAACTTCTAATTACTACCACAAAGATGGCAGCCGGTCCATCCCAAAACCGTTGAATGTCAACTTAAATGGTCTCATCTCTATTCTGTTTATTTCTATGATTTCAACAGGTTTCCTGTTGGAGGATTGACAGTATCATTTAAAACAACAGATATTCCCATTCAAGACAACGTTCTCTGATGTGTGGACCTCCAACCATCTTTGTAGTACCAATTGTATTAACATGTTAGTACATTTATCAGCCTAAAACATGACACCCATGAGAGCAAGATAAGATTTGGAGCTCTACAGTGTTTGTTTTTAAAATCTCATCAAGTTTATTTTTTAATGATGTAATGTTGTGAAAACTGACCTCAGGTTATTGAGGGATCTAGGCTGGATTAAACCTCACAGGAAGACAGTTTTATCATGTGGAGGTTTCATTCAGGTCTCTGTTTAACTAAATAATCTGTTTGTCTTTGGCAGGAGAGAGACCAGACTCTCACTCTGACAGCAGAAAGAGTCCTTCAGGGGAACCAGACCCAGAGACGCCTAATCCAGCGATGCCACACCACTGCTCCCAGTGTAATATGAGTTTTAAGTGGTTATGGAAGCTAAAAGAGCATGAAAGGAAACACACAGAAGAAAAGCCTTTCCACTGTTCTCAGTGTGGAAAGAGTTTTACTAAGTTACGAAACCTAAAAGAGCATGAGAGGACACACACAGGAGAAAAGCCTTTCCACTGTTCTCAGTGTGGAAAGAGTTTTAGTCAGTTAGGGAACCTGAAAACACATAAGAGAATACACTCTGGAGAGAAGCCTTACCACTGCTCCCACTGTGGAATTACATTTGCCTGGTTAGGGAGCCTGAAGTCACATGAGAGAATACACACAGGAGAAAAGCCCTACCGCTGTTCCCACTGTGAAAAGAGTTTTAGGAATTTAGAAGATCTGAAAAAGCACGACAGAATACACACAGGAGAAAAGCCCTACCACTGCTCCCACTGTGGTAAGAGTTTTACTCAGTTAGGGAACCTGAAATCACATCAGAAGATACATACACAGGAGTAGAAGACATTCCACTGCTCTAATTGTGGAAAGACATTTTCCCAGTCAGAGGACCTGAAATCCCATGAGAGAATAGAGAGGCTGTGTTCTGACTTAAGTTTTTGACTGAGAATTTGTATGTTTGTTAACGACACATTAAATCATATTGTTTATATGAAATCATAAAAATAAAAAAAGGTTTACTTTTGTGGATGTTTTTTCATCTTGAGACATGATCATATTTTTATATTATGTATTTCGTTTTGATTATTAGCTCTGATTGATTTGATACAAATATAAACCCTCTGATGATGTTCATTATATTATTTGGATCTTGCAAAATGTAAATAATTATATAAGGAAGTAGCCTTGCAGGAGCCTTGGCTTGTCTGATCCAGAACAGCTCATAGTAACAGGAGCCTTGGCTTGTCTGATCCAGAACAGCTCATAGTAACAGGAGCCTTGGCTTGTCTGATCCAGAACAGCTCATAGTAACAGGAGCCTTGGCTTGTCTGGTCCAGAACAGCTCATAGTAACAGGGGCCTTGGCTTGTCTGATCCAGAACAGCTCATAGTAACAGGAGCCTTGGCTTGTCTGATCCAGAACAGCTCATAGTAACAGGAGCCTTGGCTTGTCTGATCCAGAACAGCTCATAGTAACAGGAGCCTTGGCTTGTCTGATCCAGAACAGCTCATAGTAACAGGAGGCCCCATCTCCTGTTTCTGTAGTGTGAGGCAGCTTGATGTACAAGTACTTCCCCTGGACAGGACTCTAATCTAACCCTAACCCTAACCCTCCCCTGGACAGGACTCTAATCTAACCCTAACCCTCCCCTGGACAGGACTCTAATCTAACCCTAACCCTAACCCTCCCCTGGACAGGACTCTAATCTAACCCTAACCCTCCCCTGGACAGGACTCTAATCTAATCTAACCCTAACCCTAACCCTCCCCTGGACAGGACTCTAATCTAACCCTAACCCTAACCCTAACCCTCCCCTGGACAGGACTCTAATCTAATCTAACCCTAACCCTCCCCTGGACAGGACTCTAATCTAACCCTAACCCTCCCCTGGACAGGACTCTAATCTAATCTAACCCTAACCCTCCCCTGGACAGGACTCTAATCTAACCCTAACCCTAACCCTCCCCTGGACAGGACTCTAATCTAATCTAACCCTAACCCTCCCCTGGACAGGACTCTAATCTAACCCTAACCCTAACCCTCCCCTGGACAGGACTCTAATCTAACCCTAACCCTAACCCTCCCCTGGACAGGACTCTAATCTAATCTAACCCTAACCCTAACCCTCCCCTGGACAGGACTCTAATCTAATCTAACCCTAACCCTAACCCTCCCCTGGACAGGACTCTAATCTAATCTAACCCTAACCCTAACCCTCCCCTGGACAGGACTCTAATCTAATCTAACCCTAACCCTAACCCTCCCCTGGACAGGACTCTAATCTAACCCTAACCCTCCCCTGGACAGGACTCTAATCTAACCCTAACCCTCCCCTGGACAGGACTCTAATCTAACCCTAACCCTAACCCTAACCCTCCCCTGGACAGGACTCTAATCTAACCCTAACCCCAACCCTCCCCTGGACAGGACTCTAATCTAATCTAACCCTAACCCTCCCCTGGACAGGACTCTAATCTAACCCTAACCCTCCCCTGGACAGGACTCTAATATAATCTAACCCTAACCCTCCCCTGGACAGGACTCTAATCTAACCCTAACCCTCCCCTGGACAGGACTCTAATCTAATCTAACCCTAACCCTCCCCTGGACAGGACTCTAATCTAACCCTAACCCTAACCCTCCCCTGGACAGGACTCTAATCTAACCCTAACCCTCCCCTGGACAGGACTCTAATCTAATCTAACCCTAACCCTAACCCTCCCCTGGACAGGACTCTAATCTAACCCTAACCCTCCCCTGGACAGGACTCTAATCTAATGGGGCCTCATTTATACCAACCTGAAGCGTGGGATAATTTCCACGCAAAGCGTGATATTTATCTACATGGACATTTGCTTGAGAGAGAGTGGGTAAATTTAGGCCCAGCCATGACCATGCGTATGCACAGTGCCAAGTGGTGGAATAAGGGAACTTCTTGTCAAGCGTAGGACGGGGAAATAAATTATGTGTTTCAGAATGTCTGACATTGTGAGAGTAATAATTTGTAGAAATTTCGATTTCATTGTATTTCCATTGTGAATTCATGCAACATATCTTGACAGGCTATATATAATTTGACTGCATCAGTGCATTTGTTATGATAATAATCCATGTAAGTACAGTAATGTGTTAAAGGTCCCCTGTAGCTCAGTTGGTAGAGCACGGTGCTTGCAACGCCAGGTTTGTGGGTTTGATTCCCACGGAGGGGCAGTATGAAAAAAAAAAATGTATGCACTCACTAACTGTAAGTCGCTCTGGATAAGAGCGTCTGCTAAATGACTAAAATGTAAATTATTTACTAAAGCAACTTGAGTCCTAATGGTCCTCTCTCTGTCTTAGTCCTAATGGTCCTCTCTCTGTCTTAGTCCTAATGGTCCTCTCTCTGTCTTAGTCCTAATGGTCCTCTCTCTGTCTTAGTCCTAATGGTCCTCTCTCCGTCTTAGTCCTAATGGTCCTCTCTCCGTCTTAGTCCTAATGGTCCTCTCTCTGTCTTAGTCCTAATGGTCCCTCTCTCTGTCTTAGTCCTAATGGTCCTCTCTCTGTCTTAGTCCTAATGGTCCTCTCTCCGTCTTAGTCCTAATGGTCCTCTCTCTGTCTTAGTCCTAATGGTCCTCTCTCTGTCTTAGTCCTAATGGTCCTCTCTCCGTCTTAGTCCTAATGGTCCTCTCTCTGTCTTAGTCCTAATGGTCCTCTCTCTGTCTTAGTCCTAATGGTCCTCTCTCTGTCTTAGTCCTAATGGTCCTCTCTCCGTCTTAGTCCTAATGGTCCTCTCTCCGTCTTAGTCCTAATGGTCCTCTCTCTGTCTTAGTCCTAATGGTCCTCTCTCTGTCTTAGTCCTAATGGTCCTCTCTCTGTCTTAGTCCTAATGGTCCTCTCTCCGTCTTAGTCCTAATGGTCCTCTCTCTGTCTTAGTCCTAATGGTCCTCTCTCCGTCTTAGTCCTAATGGTCCTCTCTCTGTCTTAGTCCTAATGGTCCTCTCTCTGTCTTAGTCCTAATGGTCCTCTCTCTGTCTTAGTCCTAATGGTCCTCTCTCCGTCTTAGTCCTAATGGTCCTCTCTCTGTCTTAGTCCTAATGGTCCTCTCTCTGTCTTAGTCCTAATGGTCCTCTCTCTGTCTTAGTCCTAATGGTCCTCTCTCCGTCTTAGTCCTAATGGTCCTCTCTCTGTCTTATTCCTAATGGTCACAACTGAAAAATAAATAAAACCAAAATAAATTAGTAGTACTCAAACTCTGACACTATTTCTCTGGAGAGAAAAAAAACAATTATTTTTATTTTTATTGTGACATATTTCATGGTACGGCGTTGCATATTCCCCGCGGGCTTTATAATAATAATAATTGGTCATTTAGCAGACGCTCTTATCCAGAGCGACTTACAGGAGCAATTAGGGTTAAGTGCCTTGCTCAAGGGCACATCGACAGATTTTTCACCTAGTCTGCTCGGGGATTAGAACCAGCGACCTTTCAGTTACTGGCACAACGCTCTTAACCACTAAGCTACCTGCCTCCCTTAAAAGGGATGATTTCAAATTGCAAATATCCACCAGCACTGGGGCTCAGAACAATGAGTATTAACGGTTGTTTGACAAATCACACTTTTTCTATGCCTATGAACATTCTAAACTCCGTTTGTAATATATAGTGTTTAGAATAGTTTCAATGGGCTGGGGGCTATATACAGGGGGTACCGGTACCTAGTCAATGGGCTGGGGGCTATATACAGGGGGTCCGGTACCTAGTCAATGGGCTGGGGGCTATATACAGGGGTACCGGTACCTAGTCAATGGGCTGGGGGCTATATACAGGGGGTACCGGTACCTAGTCAATGGGCTGGGGGCTATATACAGGGGGTACCGGTACCTAGTCAACGGGCTGGGGGCTATATACAGGGGGTACCGGTACCTAGTCAACGGGCTGGGGGCTATATACAGGGGGTACCGGTACCTAGTCAATGGGCTGGGGGCTATATACAGGGGGTACCGGTACCTAGTCAATGGGCTGGGGGTTATATACAGGGGGTACCGGTACCTAGTCAATGGGCTGGGGGCTATATACAGGGGGTACCGGTACCTAGTCAATGGGCTGGGGGCTATATACAGGGGGTACCGGTACCTAGTCAACGGGCTGGGGGCTATATACAGGGGGTACCGGTACCTAGTCAATGGGCTGGGGGCTATATACAGGGGGTACCGGTACCTAGTCAACGGGCTGGGGGCTATATACAGGGGGTACCGGTACCTAGTCAATGGGCTGGGGGCTATATACAGGGGGTACCGGTACCTAGTCAATGGGCTGGGGGCTATATACAGGGGGTACCGGTACCTAGTCAATGTGGGGGTACCGGTTAGTTAGTTTCTACACAATATTGATAAATGAGGATCCAGGACTCTTCGCTGGCCACTCCAGAACAGTCCAGCATTTCTTCTTGAACCATTCTAATCCAGGGGGCTTTTGATGTGTGTTTGGGGTTGTTGTCCTGCTTGAAGACCCACAACCTTTCAACAGAGACACAGTTTTTGGACACTGAGGTTGAACATTGCACTCCAAAAAAAAACTTTGATCATCTGCTGATTTCACTATGTCTTGCTTCAAGTTCAAGGTCCCCCAGGACCAGAGGCAGCAAAGCAACCCCACAGCACTATCAAACCTCCCCCAGGACCAGAGGCAGCAAAGCAACCCCACAGCACTATCAAACCTCCCCCAAGGTCCCCCAGGACCAGAGGCAGCAAAGCAACCCCACAGCACTATCACACCTCCCCCAGGACCAGAGGCAGCAAAGCAACCCCACAGCACTATCACACCTCCCCCAGGACCAGAGGCAGCAAAGCAACCCCACAGCACTATCAAACCTCCCCCAGGACCAGAGGCAGCAAAGCAACCCCACAGCACTATCAAACCTCCCCCAAGGTCCCCCAGGACCAGAGGCAGCAAAGCAACCCCACAGCACTATCAAACCTCCCCCAGGACCAGAGGCAGCAAAGCAACCCCACAGCACTATCAAACCTCCCCCAAGGTCCCCCAGGACCAGAGGCAGCAAAGCAACCCCCACAGCACTATCACACCTCCCCCAGGACCAGAGGCAGCAAAGCAACCCCACAGCACTATCACACCTCCCCCAGGACCAGAGGCAGCAAAGCAACCCCACAGCACTATCAAACCTCCCCCAGGACCAGAGGCAGCAAAGCAACCCCACAGCACTATCAAACCTCCCCCAAGGTCCCCCAGGACCAGAGGCAGCAAAGCAACCCCCACAGCACTATCAAACCTCCCCCAGGACCAGAGGCAGCAAAGCAACCCCACAGCACTATCAAACCTCCCCCAAGGTCCCCCAGGACCAGAGGCAGCAAAGCAACCCCACAGCACTATCACACCTCCCCCAGGACCAGAGGCAGCAAAGCAACCCCACAGCACTATCACACCTCCCCCAGGACCAGAGGCAGCAAAGCAACCCCACAGCACTATCAAACCTCCCCCAGGACCAGAGGCAGCAAAGCAACCCCACAGCACTATCAAACCTCCCCCAAGGTCCCCCAGGACCAGAGGCAGCAAAGCAACCCCACAGCACTATCAAACCTCCCCCAGGACCAGAGGCAGCAAAGCAACCCCACAGCACTATCAAACCTCCCCCCAGGACCAGAGGCAGCAAAGCAACCCCACAGCACTATCAAACCTCCCCCAAGGTCCCCCAGGACCAGAGGCAGCAAAGCAACCCCACAGCACTATCAAACCTCCCCCAGGACCAGAGGCAGCAAAGCAACCCCACAGCACTATCAAACCTCCCCCAGGAACAGAGGCAGCAAAGCAACCCCACAGCACTATCAAACCTCCCCCAGGACCAGAGGCAGCAAAGCAACCCCACAGCACTATCAAACCTCCCCCATGTTTGATTGTAGGGAGGGTGTTCATTTCTTTAAATGCTTCATTTGTTTCTTTGAATGGTTCATTTGGTCGTCAGAACACAAAGGCTGTGCATCCAACTACTAGCTCCGTGGTGCCAATAATACTACTAGCTCCGTGGTGCCAATAATACTACTTGCTCCGTGGTGCCAATATTACTACTAGCTCAGGGGTGCCAATAATACTACTAGCTCCGTGGTGCCAATATTACTACTAGCTCCGGGGTGCCAATAATACTACTAGCTCCGGGGTGCCAATAATACTACTAGCTCCGGGGTGCCAATAATACTACTAGCTCCGGGGTGCCAATAATACTACTAGCCGTTTATCTTTATTTTCTCAATTTAAATTGGAAACTTAAGTTTACAAAAATAGAATTGGTTCTGCAATGTAGAAAATCCAATGACAAGGTGTCGAGACCAAAAGTATTTTTCAATTTCAACTTATTTGAGAAGAAATAAAGGAATGATTTAAGAAAACTATATTTGGCAAACAAATGTTTATGATTTGGATATTGATCAAATGTAAATCATTCAATAGATTAACAGAATGTGCATTTCTTGAATCTAACCTTAAATCCTCTGGAATGTAGTTGTTGTTTCATTGAGTTAATTTGTGTACTAGTCCTCGAGCTAAAGGTGTATGAAAATGTGACGACGTACTGAGAACATTGTCCTCTTGTGGCTCAGTTGGTAGAGCATGGCGCTTTGCAACACCAGGGTTGTGGGTTCGATTCCCACGGGGGGCCAGTATGAAAAAAAGTAAATAATGTATGCACTAACTGTAAGTCGCTCTGGATAAGAGCGTCTGCTAAATGACTAAAATGTAAATAAGTTGTTGACATGAAAAACATTCACTACCTCATGAATGTTCCCTTCAGTATTATTCCACCATGTCAGAGAAAACACAGATGCTGATTGTAAAAAAAGGATTTGATTAATGCAACATATTGTCTGAGTAAATGCCTGCACCATTAGTGGACGCTCATTATATACAGCACCAGTCAAAAGTTTGAACACACCTACTCATTCCAGGGTTTTTACATTGTATAATAATAGTGAAGACATCAAAACTATGAAATAACACATGGAATCATGTAGTAACCAAAAAAGTGTTAAACAAATCAAAATATATGTTATATTTGAGATTCTGTAAAGTAGCCACCCTTTGCCTTGATGACAGTTTGCACACTCTTGGCATTCTCTCAACCAGCTTCATGAGGTAGTCACCTGGAATGCATTTCAATTAACAGGTGTGTGGAATTTCTTTCCTTCTTAATGTGTTTGAGCCAATCAATTGTGTTGTGACAAGGTAGGGGGGGTATACAGAAGATAGCAGTCCATCATTACTTTAAGACATGAATGTCAGTTAATATGGAACATTTCAAGAACTTTGAAAGTTTCTTCAAGTGCAGTCCAAATTTGTCCTTTGGTCTGGAGTCCAAATTGGAGATTTTTGGTTCCAACCACCATGTCTTTGTGAGACGCGGTGTGGGTGAACGGATGATCTCTGCATGTGTAGTTCCCACCGTAAAGAATGGAGGTGGAGGTGTTATGGTGTGGGGGTGCTTTGCTGGTGACACTGTCTGTGATTTATTTAGAATTCAAGGCACACTTTACCAGCATGGCTACCATAGCATTCTGCAGCGATACACAATTCCATCTGGTTTAGGCTTAGGGGGACTATCATTTGTTTTTCAACTGGACAATGACCCAACACACCTCCAGGCTGTGTAAGGGCTATTTTACCAAGAAGGAGAGTGATCAGATGACCTGGCCTCCACAATCCCCCGACCTCAAACGATTTGAGATGGTTTGGGATGAGTCGGACGGCAGAGTGAAGGAAAAGCAGCCAACAAGTGCTAAGCATATGTGGGAACTCCTTCAAGACTGTTGGAAAAGCATTCCAGGTGAAGCTGGTTGAGAGAATGACTGTGCAAAGCTGTCATCTCCGGGATGCTGACCTTCTAGGCAGAGTTGCAAAGAAAAAGCCATATCTCAGACTGCCCATCTTAATCTTTTATTTTCATTGGCCAGTCTGAGATATGGCTTTTTCTTTGCAACTCTGCCTAGAAGGTCAGCATCCCGGAGTCGCGTCTTCACTGTTGACGTTGAGACTGGTGTTTTGCGGGTACTATTTAATGAAGCTGCCAGTTGAGGACCTGTGTGGCGCCTGTTTCTCAAACTAGACACTCTAATGTATTTGTCCTCTTGCTCAGTTGTGCACCGGGGCCTCCCACTCCTCTTTCTATTCTGGTTAGAGCCAGTTTGCGCTGTTCTGTGAAGGGAGTAGTCCACAGCGTTGTACGAGATCTTCAGTTTCATGGCAATTTCTCGCATGGAATAGCCTTCATTTCTCAGAATGAGAATAGACTGACGAGTTTCAGAAGAAAGTTCTTTGTTTCTGGCCATTTTGAGCCTGTAATCGAACCCACAATTGCTGGTGCTCCAGCTACTCAACTAGTCTCAAGAAGGCCAGTTTTATTGCTTCTTTAATCAGCACAACAGTTTTCAGCTGTGCTAACATAATTGCAAAAGGGTTTTCTAATGATCAATTAGCCTTTTAAAATGATAAACTTGGATTAGCAAACACAACGTGCCATTGGAACACAGGACTGATGGTTGCTGACAATGGGCCTCTGTACACCTATGTAGTTATTCCATTAAAAATCAGCCGTTTCCAGTTACAATAGCCATTTACAACATTAACAATGTCTACACTGTATTTCTGATCAATTTTATGTTGTTATTTTAATGGACAAAAAATTTGCTTTTCATTCAAAAAGAAGGAAATGTCTAAGTGACCCCAATCTTTTGAACGGTAGTGTATGTGTTATGGCTTTTCAACCTCTGCCATATCATGGATTCAGAGCTATCTAATAGAACTCAAAGGGTTTTCTTTAATGGAAGCTTCTCTAATCTCAAACATGTAAAGTGTGGTGTACCACAGGGCAGCTCTCTAGGCCCTCTACTCTTTTCTATTTGTACCAATGACCTGCCACTGGCATTAAACAAAGCATGTGTGTCCATGTATGCTGATGATTCAACCATATACGCATCAGCAAACACTGCTAATGAAGTCACTGAAACCCTTAACAAAGAGTTGCAGTCTGTTTTGGAATGGGTGGCCAGTAATAAATTGGTCCTGAACATTTCTAAAACTAAGATTATTGTATTTGGTGCAAATCATTTCCTAAGTTCTAGACCTCAGCTGAATCTGTTAATGAATGGTGTGGCCTTTGAACATGTTGAGGAGACTAAATTACTTGGCGTTACCTTAGATTGTAAACTATTATGGTCAAAACATATAGATTCAGTGGTTGTAAAGATGGGGAGAGGTCTGTCCGTAATAAAGAGATGCTCTGCTTTTTTGACACCACACTCCAAAAAGCAAGTTCTGCAGGCTCTAGTTTTGTCTAATCTTGATTATTGTCCAGTCATGTGGTCCAATGCTGCAAGGAAAGACCAAGTTCAGCTGCAGCTGGCCCAGAACAGAGCGGTACGTCTTGCTCTTCATTGTAATCAGAGGGCTGATATAAATACTATGCATGCCAGTCTCTCTTGGCTAAGAGTTGAGGAGAGACTGACTGCATCACTTCTTCTTTTTATAAGAAACATTAATGAGTTGAAAATCCCAAATTATTTGCATAGTCAACTTACACACAGCTCTGACACACACACACTTACCCCACCAGACATGCCACCAGGGGTCTTTTCACAGTCCCCAAATCCAAAACAAATTCCAGAAAGCGTACAGTATTATATAGAGCCATTATTGCATGGAACTCCCTTCCATCTCATATTGCTCAAATAAACAGCAAACCTGGTTTCAAAAAACAGATAAAGCAACACCTCACGGCACAACGCCTCTCCCCTATTTGACCTAGATAGTTTGTATGTATTGATATGTAGGCTACGTGTGCCTTTTAAAAAAATGTATATAGTTCTGTCCTTGAGCTGTTCTTGTCTATTAATGTTCTGTATTATGTCATGTTTAATGTTTTGTGTGGACCCCAGGAAGAGTAGCTGCTGCTTTTGCAACAGCTAATGGGGATCCTAATACAATACCAAATAGTTCAAAAACTGAAAGCATTGTATTTTTATTTTTTAAATTTTATTTCACCTTTATTTAACCAGGTGAGCCAGTTGAGAACAAGTTCTCACTTACAACTGCGACCTGGCCAAGATAAAGCAAAGCAGTGCGATAAAAACAACAACACAGAGTTACATATGGGGTAAACAAAACATAAAGTAAAAAATACAACAGAAAATATATATACAGTGTGTGCAAATGTAGCAAGTTATGGAGGTAAGGCAATAAATAAATAGGCCATAGTGCAAAAATAGTTACAATTTCGTAATTAACACTGGAATGATAGATGTGCAAAATATTATATGCAAATAGAGATACTGGGGTGCAAATTAGCAAAATAAATAACAATATGGGGATGAGGTAGTTGGGTGGGCTAATTTCAGATGGGCTGTGTACAGGTGCAGTGATCGGTAAACTGCTCTGACAACTGACGCTTAAAGTTAGTGAGGGAGATAAGAGCCTCCAGCTTCAGAGATTTTTGCAGTTCATTCCAGTCATTGGCAGCAGAGTATTTGGGACAAATCATTCACTAAACTCTAAACCTCAATTAAATATTGTCATGAATAATGTGGAAATTGAGCAAGTTGAGGTGACTAAACTGCTTGGAGTAACCCTGGATTGGAAACTGTCAAGGTCAAAACATGTTGCTACAACAGTAGCTAAGATGGGGAGAAGTCTGTCCATAATAAAGCGCTCCTCTGCCTTCTTAACAACACTATCAACAAGGCAGGTCCTACAGGCCCTAGTTTTGTCGCACCTTGACTACTGTTCAGTCGTGTGGTCAGGTACCACAAAGAGGGTTAGGAAAATTGCAATTGGCTCAGAACAGGGCATCACGGCTGGCCCTTGGATGTACACAGAGAGCTAACATTAATAATATACATGCCAATCTCTCCTGGCTCAAAGTGGAGGTATTGACATGTTGAATGCACCGAGCTGTCTGTTTGAACTACTGGCACACAGCTCAGACACCCATGCATACCCCACAAGACATCACCATAACAACGTGTGGCTGTAGTGCCGAGCCGTCACCATAACAACATGTGGCTGTAGTGCCGAGCCGTCACCATAACAACATGTGGCTGTAGTGCCGAGCCGTCACCATAACAACGTGTGGCTGTAGTGCCGAGCCGTCACCATAACAACGTGTGGCTGTAGTGCCGAGCCGTCACCATAACAACGTGTGGCTGTAGTGCCGAGCCGTCACCATAACAACATGTGGCTGTAGTGCCGAGCCGTCACCATAACAACATGTGGCTGTAGTGCCGAGCCGTCACCATAACAACATGTGGCTGTAGTGCCGAGCCGTCACGATAACAACATGTGGCTGTAGTGCCGAGCCGTCACCATAACAAGATATGCGAAAGGGATACTTTCTGAATTCATATTTAGACTTTTACTCAAGTAGTATGTCAAAATAATGTCAAAATAAACATGTCTCCACCCTTCCATATCACACACTCAGAAACTGTAAATAGATGTGTCTACATTGTACAATCAATTAGTGAAGGAGAGCCTCAAATATCACATTCATTTGTAACTATCCACTGTTTTTGCAAAGCTGGTTCCTGTTTAAGTTTTTGGTCCTGTTCGTGTGGGTCAAACAGAAACACCCTGATGATTGGTTGACAATAGAACCTCCCACAATGTCGGACAGTTTCTATCCCCATAATGCATCACACTTTGAAAAGGCGGTGACTTGACAAAAGTAATCTGCTCGAACGAGCCCATTGCTTTAACATATGCTTAGCTGATACCGCAAATACCTTTCCGATCTATCAGGCCTCAGCAACGTCTGAACAGAGGCACGTGCCCAAAGACTGAAATGAAGAAAAAAAAACGTCTGAAAATAAAATAAACGTTTACCTGAACTGCATTACACCAGTCAGCAGAGAGCAGAAGGCGATGTGCTTCTTTCAGGCGAGACGTGTAATCTAGTAGATGACAGGATGCTTCTTCAACAGCAGATGCTTGTCAGCCGGCTCGGTAGCTTGAAACTGACATTATATTGTCAAGATTAGAGTTAAATCCTTAGCTAGGTCACATCTAGATTTAAAAAACAAAAACAAACAAAAAACAGACTGAATTTATTACAATTCTAGTAATTCAGCAGACACAGATCGATTTACAGTAGTGAGTGCATACATTTTCGTACTGGTCCCCCGTGGGTATCGAACCAACAACCCTGTCGTTGCAAGCGCCATGCGTTACCGACTGAGCTACACGGGACTATTCTAACAGTATATATTCATAATGTACATATTCATATTTAGGTATAGGTCTGCATAGAGTAAAGTATTGGCTGTAAAATGTCAGACAAAACATACTTGCTAATCTCTAAATTAATGAACAATGTTGTGAATATCTTTCTAAACTGCGTTACCCATTCCAGTCAGCAGATGGCGATATGCTTCTTCAGATGGTGCTTCTTGCGTGACGTCATATCTAGTGGACCAGACGTCACGGGATGCCGCTTCAACAACACGGATACTGACTCATTCAACCGCCTCCGGAGCTTGGTAGCCAACAGACAACCGAGAACATCGAAGCTCTTTAGAACATTTTTGTGTATATTGATCGCGGTGTTTTTAACACAATTCCTGTTTACGTATCTACTAGTTAACTTAGACGTAACTTGCTTGTTAAATTGACAAATGTGTTGATTATACTGAACCTAGCACTAAGCTAATCGCTAATGCTAGCTAGCCCGACCATGAGCTCACTAAGCTACTCTCCTCCTGCTACTGAAGAGGAGGTCTGCTGGACGGAGAAAGAAGCTCTGGGGCTGAACATTGTCATTAAAGAAGAAGAAGAGGAGGATATTACAGTGAAAAGAGAGGAAGGAGCTTTAAGAGTGAAAGAGGAGGAAGAGGAGGCTATCAGTATCACATTGAACGAAGAGGAGGAGAATGTTACAGTGAAAGAAGAGAAAGAAGCGTTTGGAGTGAAAGAGGAAGAGGGGATAGAGGCTGTCACAGTGGAGGAAGAGGAGGTAGAAGCTTTCAGAATGAAAAATGAGGAAGAGGAGGCCATAACATTGAAAGAAGAAGAGGAGGGTGTTATAGTGAAAGAAGAGAAAGAACCTTTTAGAGTGAAAGAGGAAGAGGAGGCTATCTCAATAAAAGAGAGGGAGGAAGACGTTTTGGGAGATGAAGAGGAGACTGAAGATCTGATTAACACCAGTGAGTACTGTCTTAAAAACCCGGGCAAAAACTCTGCAGTTGTTGAACTCATTTGTGGTTTTAAAGCCAAAGGGGCGTTGCACTGAAATGTACACCACCTCACCAGAACCCAGAATATAAGCTTGTTGTACTCGATTGCGTTTAAACAATGCAAATGTAAACAGACACTGGATCGACTCAAAACGGGGTTTAAAACGATCATTTTGATCTCATTCATGGTTGGTCCTTGCATCCATAGCTCTGTCTTTGAATTTGAGTGATTACGTTTCTTCAAAGCCTCAGCTACACTCCTCTATCTATTTATTAGGACAGTGATGCTAAAACGATTCTACACTCCCCTATCTATTTAGTAGGACAGTGATGCTAAAACGTTGAATTACCAATAACAGGGGAGGTTAACATTCTTTAGGGGTATGCCTCTAACTTTCTCACTCATTATTATTCATGATTCATTCATGATTATCCGTAACCATGGTAGCATCCACGTTAATATAGAAGCGTTCAGAAACATATTATATTCTTGTGTGACTCGTGTGACACAATACATTATTTACCAGTCATTTCTATTGGGTACAACATCATCTGAAACACAACCAAAACAAACTGCACATTTATCCAACAAGTTTGTAGAGTCTTGAAGCTTGATGTAGTCATTGCGTTCTAGGAATGTGGGACCAAATACTTTAATACACATACAGTGAGGGGGAAAAAGTATTTGATCCCCTGCTGATTTTGTATGTTTGCCCACTGACAAAGAAATGATCAGTCTATAATTTTAATGGTAGGTTTATTTGAACAGCGAGAGACAGAATAACAACAAAAAAATCCAGAAAAACACATGTCAAAAATGTTATAAATTGATTTGCATTTTAATGAGGGAAATAAGTATTTGACCCCTTTCAATCAGAAAGATTTCTGTCTCCCAGGTGTCTTTTATACAGGTAACGAGCTGAGATTAGGAGCACACTCTTAAAGGGAGTGCTCCTAATCTCAGCTTGTTACCTGTATAAAAGACACCTGTCCACAGAAGCAATCAATCAATCAGATTCCAAACTCTCCACCATGGCCAAGACCAAAGAGCTCTCCAAGGATGTCAGGGACAAGGTTGTAGACCTACACAAGGCTGGAATGGGCTACAAGACCATCGCCAAGCAGCTTGGTGAGAAGGTGACAACAGTTGGTGCGATTATTCGCAAATGGAAGAAACACAAAATAACTGTCAATCTCCCTCGGCCTGGGGCTCCATGCAAGATCTCACCTCGTGGAGTTGCAATGATCATGAGAACGGTGAGGAATCAGCCCAGAACTACACAGGAGGATCTTGTCAATGATCTCAAGGTAGCTGGGACCATAGTCACCAAGAAAACAATTGGTAACACACTACGCCGTGAAGGACTGAAATCCTGCAGCACCCGCAAGGTCCCCCTGCTCAAGAAAGCACATATACATGCCCGTCTAAAGTTTGCCAATAAACATCTGAATGATTCAGAGGAGAACTGGGTGAAAGTGTTGTGGTCAGATGAGACCAAAATCGAGCTCTTTGGCATCAACTCAACTCACTGTGTTTGGAGGAGGAGGAATGCTGCCTATGACCCCAAGAACACCATCCTCACCGTCAAACATGGAGGTGGAAACATTATGCTTTGGGGGTGTTTTTCTGCTAAGGGGACAGGACAACTTCACTGCATCAAAGGGACGATGGACGGTGCCATGTACCGTCAAATCTTGGGTGAGAACCTCCTTCCCTCAGCCAGGGCATTGAAAATGGGTCGTGGATGGGTATTCCAGCATGACAATGACCCAAAACACACGGCTAAGGCAACAAAGGAGTGGCTCAAGAAGAAGCACGTTAAGGACCTGGAGTGGCCTAGCCAGTCTCCAGACCTTAATCCCATAGAAAATCTGTGGAGGAAGCTGAAGGTTCGAGTTGCCAAACGTCAGCCTCGAAACCTTAATGACTTGGAGAAGATCTGCAAAGAGGAGTGGGACAAAATCCCTCCTGAGATGTGTGCAAACCTGGTGGCCAACTACAAGAAACGTCTTGGTTTTGCCACCAAGTACTAAGTCATGTTTTGCAGAGGGGTCAAATACTTATTTCCCTCATTAAAATGCAAATCAATTTATAACATTTTTGACATGTGTTTTTCTGGATTTTTTTGTTGTTATCCTGTCTCTCACTGTTCAAATAAACCTACCATTAAAATTATAGACTGATAATTTATTTGTGAGTGGGCAAACGTACAAAATCGTCAGGGGATCAAATACTTTTTTCCCTCATTGTATAAGGTGAATTTGTCCAAATTTTTATGACGCCTTCAAATGGGGGACTAGATATATGAAGTGATTTCATTTCTAAATGGTAAAACATATAGGTATGAAAATACCCTCAAATTAAAGGTGACAATCTGTTCTGTTTTCAAATATAAAATGCTGGAGTATAGAGCCACATTAATTCGGCCAGCGGGCCGCCAGTTGGGGAACCCCTGATCTACATGAATACGGCTTCCACTTCATTAAAGCCGTTGGATGCAGTTTATCATAGTGCACTGCTTTATCAGAAAGTGGGATGGCCCTCTTCGACCTCACGTAGGTCAAAACACTGCATTTTATTAATATTATAAAGCCCTATTGCAAAAAACAACAACTTTACTAACCTATAGGAGTAGGAGTTACCATACCCAATCACAGGGATGGCTAACCTATAGGAGTAGGAGTTACCATACCAAATCACAGGGATGGCTAACCTATAGGAGTAGGAGTTACCATACCCAATCACAGGGATGGCTAACCTATAGGAGTTACCATACCCAATCACAGGGATGGCTAACCTATAGGAGTAGGAGTTACCATACCCAATCACAGGGATGGCTAACCTATAGGAGTAGGAGTTACCATACCCAATCACAGGGATGGCTATCCTATAGGAGTATGAGTTACCATACCCAATCACAGGGATGGCTAACCTATAGGAGTAGGAGTTACCATACCCAATCACAGGGATGGCTAACCTATAGGAGTAGGAGTTACCATACCCAATCACAGGGAAGGCTAACCTATAGGAGTAGGAGTTACCATACCCAATCACAGGGATGGCTAACCTATAGGAGTAGGAGTTACCATACCCAATCACAGGGATGGCTAACCTATAGGAGTAGGAGTTACCATACCCAATCACAGGGATGGCTAACCTATAGGAGTTACCATACCCAATCACAGGGATGGCTAACCTATAGGAGTAGGAGTTACCATACCCAATCACAGGGATGGCTAACCTATAGGAGTAGGAGTTACCATACCCAATCACAGGGATGGCTAACCTATAGGAGTAGGAGTTACCATACCCAATCACAGGGAAGGCTAACCTATAGGAGTAGGAGTTACCATACCCAATCACAGGGATGGCTAACCTATAGGAGTAGGAGTTACCATACCCAATCACAGGGATGGCTAACCTATAGGAGTAGGAGTTACCATACCCAATCACAGGGATGGCTAACCTATAGGAGTAGGAGTTACCATACCCAATCACAGGGATGGCTAACCTATAGGAGTAGGAGTTACCATACCCAATCACAGGGATGGCTAACCTATAGGAGTTACCATACCCAATCACAGGGAAGGCTAACCTATAGGAGTAGGAGTTACCATACCCAATCACAGGGATGGCTAACCTATAGGAGTAGGAGTTACCATACCCAATCACAGGGATGGCTAACCTATAGGAGTAGGAGTTACCATACCCAATCACAGGGATGGCTAACCTATAGGAGTAGGAGTTACCATACCCAATCACAGGGATGGCTAACCTATAGGAGTAGGAGTTACCATACCCAATCACAGGGATGGCTAACCTATAGGAGTAGGAGTTACCATACCCAATCACAGGGATGGCTAACCTATAGGAGTAGGAGTTACCATACCCAATCACAGGGAAGGCTAACCTATAGGAGTTACCATACCCAATCACAGGGATGGCTAACCTATAGGAGTTACCATACCTAATCACAGGGATGGCTAACCTATAGGAGTAGGAGTTACCATACCCTATCACAGGGATGGCTAACCTATAGGAGTTACCATACCCAATCACAGGGATGGCTAACCTATAGGAGTAGGAGTTACCATACCCAATCACAGGGATGGCTAACCTATAGGAGTAGGAGTTACCATACCCAATCACAGGGATGGCTAACCTATAGGAGGAGGAGTTACCATACCCAATCACAGGGATGGCTAACCTATAGGAGGAGGAGTTACCATACCCAATCACAGGGATGGCTAACCTATAGGAGTAGGAGTTACCATACCCAATCACAGGGATGGCTAACCAATAGGAGTAGGAGTTACCATACCCAATCACAGGGATGGCTAACCTATAGGAGTAGGAGTTACCATACCCAATCACAGGGATGGCTAACCTATAGGAGGAGGAGTTACCATACCCAATCACAGGGATGGCTAACCAATAGGAGTAGGAGTTACCATACCCAATCACAGGGATGGCTAACCTATAGGAGGAGGAGTTACCATACCCAATCAGCTGTGTAGTGCTAGGGAAAAACCTAAACGTGCATCCTTTGGGGTCCTGAGTTTGGGAAACACTGGCCTACAAGCATTACAGCCACTCTTTAGGGACTGACCAGGACCTACCCTCCTTAGTTTCAGAGGCAAGCCAGCAGTGGGATGCAGGGTGGGATGCTGCTGGCTAACACGCTCTGCTCTTTTATTGAGGGATCTATTCCCGGTTAGACCTCATAGGAAGACCTAGTATCATGTGGAGGTTTCATTCAGCTTTCTGTTTAACTAAATAATCTGTTTGTCTTTGGCAGGAGAGAGACCAGACTCTCACTCTGACAGCGGGAAGAGTCCTTCAGGGGAACCAGACCCAGAGACGTCCAAACCAGAGAGAAGAGATCACTGCTCCCACTGTGGAAAGAGTTTTACCCGGTTCTGGAACCTAAAACAGCATGAGACGTTGCACACAGGAGAAAAGCCTTTCCAGTGTTCCCAGTGTGGAAAGAGTTTTAGTCAGTTAGGGAGCCTGAAAAAACATAAGAGAATACACACAGGAGAGAAGCCTTACCACTGCTCCCACTGTGGAATTAGTTTTCGCTGGTTACATAAACTGAAAAGACATGAGAGAATACACACAGGAGAAAAGCCATTCCAATGTTCCCATTGTGGAAAGAGTTTTACTCAGATAGGGCACCGAAAATTACACGAGAGGACACACACACAAGAAAAGCCCTACCAATGCTCCCTCTGTGGAAAGAGTTTTACCAAGTTAGGGGCCCTGAATCGGCATGAGAGGACACACACAGGAGGGGATAAGACGTACCACTGCTCCCTGTGTGATAACAGTTTTAACCGGTTAAGACATCTGAATAAGCATGAAAGAATACATACACAGGAGGAGAAGACATACCACTGCTCTCATTGTGGAAAGACATTTTCCCAGTCAGAGGACCTGAAATCACATGAGAGAATAGAGAGGCTGTATTCTGACTTATGTTTTTGACCGAGAATTAGTGTTTTTGTTTATGCCACATTAAATCATATTGTTTCATGAATTCATACAAAAGAATAGGCCTGTTTTTAGGTTTTTTTCATCTGGAGACCTGATCATGTTTAAAATCAGATTAAATATTTTAAAATGTGGATTTAGTTTTGATTATGAACTTTAATGCAATCTGATGTTGTTCCTTATATTAATTGGATATTGAAAATGTAATTTAATTGCTAAATGTAAATGATTATATAGATGAATGGAATTTTGCATCTCTTAAGTTTATCCTTGAAACCTCTTGAATTTGATATATGATTTGGCTTTTTCTAAATTAATTTGATTGAATTTGATTGTATATAGGATTTGGATATTGTGTGTGTGTATATATACATTATATATATATATATATATATATATATAGTACCAGTCAAATGTTTGGACACACCTAATCATTCAAGGGTTTTTCTTTATTTTGACTATTTTTTATATTGTAGAATAATAGTGAAGACATCGAAACTATGAAATAACACATATGGAATCATGTAGTAACCAAAAAAGCATTAAGAAAATCAAAATATATTTTATATTTGAGATTCTTCGAATAAACACCCTTTGCCTTGATGACAGCTTTGCACACTCTTGGCATTCTCTCAACCAGCTTCATGAGGTAGTCACCTGAAAAGTTAATTTGTGTAAATTCTTTCCTTCTTAATGCGTTTGAGCCAATCAGTTGTGTTGTGACATGGTAGGGTTGGTATACAGAAGATAGCCCTATTTGGTAAAAGACCAAGTCCATATTATGGCAAGAACAGCTCAAATAAGCAAAGAGAAATGACAGTCCATCATTACTTTAAGACATGAAGGTCAGTCACTCCAGAAAATCTCAAGAACTTTGAAAGTTTCTTCAAGTGCAGTCGTAAAAACCATCAAGCGCTATGATGAAACTGGCTCTCATGAGGACCGCCACAGGAATGGAAGACCCAGAGTTACCTCTGCTGCAGAGGATAAGTTCATTAGAGTTATCAGCCTTAGAAATTGCAGCCCAAATTTACATTTACATTTTAGTCATTTAGCTCTTATCCAGAGTGACTTACAGTTAGTGAGTGCATACATGTTTTGTTTTTTTCATACTGGCCCCCGTGGGAATCGAACCCACAACCCTGGCGTTGCAAGCGCCATGCTCTACCAACTGAGCTACACGGGGCCCTAATGAATGTTTCACAGAGTTCAAGTAACACACATCTCAACATCAACTGTTCAGAGGAGACTGTGTGAATCAGGCCGAATTGCTGCAAAGAAACCATTACTAAAGGACATCATTAAGAAGAAGAGACCTGCTTGGGACAAGAAACATGAGAAATGGACATTAGACCGGTGGAAATGTGTCCTTT
Source organism: Coregonus clupeaformis (assembly GCF_020615455.1). Lineage (NCBI taxonomy): Eukaryota > Metazoa > Chordata > Actinopteri > Salmoniformes > Salmonidae > Coregonus > Coregonus clupeaformis. The sequence continues at coordinate 72,073 of NW_025534675.1, forward strand.
GGTCTGATGAGTCCAAATTTGAGATTTCTGTTTACAAATGCTGTGTCTTTGTGAGACACGATGTGGGTAAATGGATGATCTCTGCATGTGTAGTTCTCACCGTGAAGCATGGTGGAGGAGGTGTTAGTGTGTGGGGGTGCATTGCTGGTGACACTGTCTGTGATTTATTTAGAATTCAAGGCACACTTAACCAGCATGGCTACCACAGCATTCTGCAGCGATACGCCATCCCATCTGGTTTGGGCTTAGTGGGACTTCAAAAAAAATGTCAACAGGACAATGACCCAACACACCTCCAGGCTGTGTAAGGGCTATTTTACCAAGAAGGAGAGTGATGGAGTGCTGCATCAGATGACCTTGTGTCCACAATCCCCCGACCTCAACCCAATTGAGATGGTTTGGGATGAGTCAGACCGCAGAGTGAAGGAAAAGCAGCCAACACGTGCTCAGAATATGTTGGAACTCCTTCAAGACGGTTGGAAAAGCATTCCAGGTGAAGCTGGTTGAGAGAATGCCAAGAGTGTGCAAAGCTGTCATCAAGGCAAAGGTGGCTATTTGAAGAATCTCAAATATAAAATACATTTTGATTTGTTCAACACTTTTTTGGTTAATACATGATTCCATATGGGTTATTTCATAATTTTGATGTCTTCACTATTATTTTACAATGTAGAAAATAGTAAAAATAAAGAAAAACCCTTGAATGAGTAGGTGTGTCCAGGCTTTTGATGGGTACTGTATATATATATATATATATATAATCTCAGCAAAAAAAGAAAAGTCCTCTCACTGTCAACTGTGTTTATTTTCAGCAAACTTAACATGTGTAAATACTTCTATGAATATAACAAGATTCAACAACTGAGACATAAACTGAACAAGTTCCACAGACATGTGACTAACAGAAATGGAATAATGTGTCCCTGAACAAAGGGGGGGTCAAAATCAAAAGTAACAGTCAGTATCTGGTGTGGCCACCAGCTGCATTAAGTACTGCAGTGCATCTCCTCCTCATGGACTGCACCAGATTTGCCAGTTCTTGCTGTGAGATGTTACCCCACTCTTCCACCAAGGCACCTGCAAGTTCCCTGACATTTCTGGGGGGAATGGCCCTAGCCCTCACCCTCTGAGGTCCCAGATGTGCTCAATGGTATTGAGATCCGGGCTCTTCGCTGGCCATGGCAGAACACTGACATTCCTGTCTTGCAGGAAATCACGCACAGAACGAGCAGTATGGCTGGTGGCATTGTCATGCTGGAGGGTCATGTCAGGATGAGCCTGCAGGAAGGGTACCACATGAGGGAGGAGGATGTCTTCCCTGTAACGCACAGCGTTGAGATTGCCTGCAATGACAACAAGCTCAGTCCGATGATGCTGTGACACACCACTGATAGAGGGATTGTAAGTTCCTGGTGTAACTCGGGCAGTTGTTGTTGCCATCCTGTACCTGTCCCGCAGGTGTGATGTTCGGATGTACCGATCCTGTGCAGGTGAAGCTGTCTCCGCACCACGTGCTCTCACCACTGGTGTCCCCCAAGGCTCAGTTCTAGGCCCTCTCCTTTTCTCCCTATACACCAAGTCACTTGGCTCTGTCATATCCTCACATGGTCTCTCCTATCATTGCTACGCTGACGATACACAACTAATCTTCTCCTTTCCCCCTTCTGATAACCAGGTGGCGAATCGCATCTCTGCATGTCTGGCAGACATATCAGTATGGATGACGGATCACCACCTCAAGCTGAACCCCTGGCAAGACGGAGCTGCTCTTCCTCCCGGGGGAAGGACTGCCCGTTCCATGATCTCGCCATCACGGTTGACAACTCCGCTGTGTCCTCCTCCCAGAGTGCGAAGAGCCTAGGCGTGACCCTGGACAACACCCTGTCGTTCTCTGCCAACATCAAGGCGGTGACCCGCTCCTGCAGGTTCATGCTCTACAACATTCGGAGAGTACGACCCTGCCTTACACAGGAAGCGGCACAGGTCCTAATCCAGGCACTTGTCATCTCCCGTCTGGACTACTGCAACTTCGCTGTTGGCTGGCCTCCCTGCCTGTGCCATTAAACCCCTACAACTCATCCAGAATGCCGCAGCCCGTCTGGTGTTCAACCTTCCCAAGTTCTCTCACGTCACCCCCCCCTCCTCCGCACACTCCACTGGCTTCCAGTTGAAGCTCGCATCCGCTACAAGACCATGGTGCTTGCCTATGGAGCAGTGAGGGGAACGGCACCTCTGTACCTTCAGGCTCTGATCAGTCCCTACACCCAAACGAGGGCATTGCGCTCATCCACCTCTGGCCTGCTGGCTCCCTTCCTCTGCGGAAGCATAGTTCCCGCTCAGCCCAGTCAAAACTGTTCGCTGCTCTGGCACCCCAATGGTGGAACAAGCTCCCCTCACGACGCCAGGACAGCGGAGTCACTCACCACCTTCCGGAGACATTTGAAACCCCACCTCTTTAAGGAATACCTGGGATATGATAAAGGAATCCTTGTCCCCCCATTGTAAAGTGGTTATCCCACTGGCTATAGGGTGAACGCACCAATTTGTGAGTCGCTCTGGCTAAGAGCGTCTGCTAAATGACGTTAATGTGCCCTTGAGCAAGGCACTTAACCCTAATTGCTCCTGTAAGTCGCTCTGGATAAGAGCGTCTGCTAAATGACTAAAATGTAAATGTAAATGTTACACGTGAGGACGATCAGCTGTCCGTCCTGTCTCCCTGTAGCGCTGTCTTAGGCGTCACACAGTACAGACATTGCAATTTATTGCCCTGGCCACATCTTCAGTCCTCATGCCTCCTTGCAGCACGCCTAAGGCACATTCACGCAGATGAGCAGGGACCCTGGGAATCTTTCTTTTGGTGTTTTTCAGAGTCAGTAGAAAGGACTTTAGTGTCCTAAGTTTTCATAACTGTGACCTAAATAGCCTACCGTCTGTAAGCTTTTAGTGTCTTAACGACCGTTCCACAGGTGCATGTTAATTAATTGTTTATGGTTCATTGAACAAGCATGGGAAACCGTGTTTAAACACTTTACAATGAAGATCTGTGAAGTTATTTTGATTTTTACGAATTATTTTTGAAAGACAGGGTCCTGAAAAAGGGACGTTTCTTTTTTTGCTGAGTTTATATATATATATATATATATATATATACAAAATTAATTTAAAACTCTTTGTACTTCTCAATATAATATAACACTTTTTTTTTTTTTTACATATTTTCCTCCGGTCTTTCAGGCGACTCTGCCAGTGTGACGTATAATCTGGTGGACATGACGCTTCTTCGACAACAACAAGGTTGTCACTAGTTACCACATCCAGAAAGGTTAGTTAAGTGTCTTGGGGGTCTAGCTTCCCCCAAAATATATGAAACAACACAAGGATGAAGTGACTCATTATGGTTCTCTTTATTGTGAATAAATCCAAACAGCTAAGTGTTTAGCTCACAACATGACATATAAGCATTCATCAACGAGAGGGAGCTAAAAGGCTAGCTAGCTTGCAGTGCTTAGCCAACTTGCTAGCAAGGGAAGACAACAAGACAAGATACTCTTCTTTTGCTCTCACAACAAATGAGAACACAACAAGAAAACCCAAGAATCCACCCAAAAAACGTATTTTGTTAACTAGTCATTACAGGCTATTGTGAAATGGATAAACCTGCTGTAGCCAACTAGCTAGCCATGTGATTGTTTCTCTGTGACCTACGTAACATTACGTTTAATTTTTTTACTAATATGGGTAATGAATACACAAGCAGCATATCAAACTGGGATAATGTTTTAGGTTACACCGGAATATTATGTAATCATTTCCCTTCATTTCCCTTTAAATCCAGATGTGTAGTAGAGGGAAAGTATGTTTTATACTCATTACAAATGTGCACTAATCAATCAAGATACGCTTCCCCACTCCAGTCGGGAGATGGAGATCTGCGTCTTTTAGGCGTTGCTGCCAGCGTGACGTATAATCTAGTGGACGAGACGGGACGTTTTCAACAACATCCAGTCAGCCGCCTCGGTAGCTTGCTAGCCAATATAGACGAAACATTCAAGCTCTTTAGACTGGTTCGTTGTATTTTTGTCCCTGTGTTTTAAACATACTAATTTCGTATAGCTAGTTGCCCCATTTAATATTTACGTTGTTAATCAGGTTAGTAGCTAGCTGGCTTGGTAATTTAGCTTAGAACCAGGCAAGTCGTTAATGCTAACTAGCAATCTAGCTAGCTAACATCCCCGACCATGAGCTCACTAAGCAACTACCCCTCTGCTAAAGAAGAGGAGGTCTGTTGGACGGAGAAAGAAGCTCTAGTGAAAGAGGAGGAGGAAGAGGAGGATGTTACAATACAAAAACAAGTAGAGGGTGAAGCTGTTACCGTGAAAGAAGAAGAGAAAGACGTTACAGTGAAAGAAGAGGAAGAACCTTTCAGAGTGAAAGAGGAAGAGGGGATAGAGGCTGTCACAGTGGAGGAAGAGGAGGTAGAAGCTTTCAGAATGAAAAAGGAGGAAGAGGAGGCCATAACACTGAAAGATGAAGAAGATGATGTTATAGAGAAATAACCCTTTGGAGAGGAAGAGGAGGCTATGTTAAGAAAAGAGGAGGAGGAAGACGTTTTGGGAGAGGAGGAGGAGACTGAAGATCTGATTAACACCAGTGAGTACTGTCTTAAAAACAGGGTCACAAACTGCACTTGTTGAAATAATGTATAGTTTTGATACCCTGAACAAAAATATGAATGTAAATTGTATGGTCCCATGTTTCATGAGCTGATATAAAAGTTCCACACAAAAAGCTTATTTCTCTAAAATGTTGTGCACAAATTAGTTTACATCCATCCACCTGACAGGTGTGGCATATCAAGAAGCTGAATAAACGGCATGATTATTACACAGGTGCACCTTGTGCTGGGGACAATAAAAGCCCACTCCAAAATGTGCAGTTTTGTCACACAACACAATGCCACAGCTGTCTCAAGTTTTGAGGGAGCGTGCAATTGGCATGCTGAGTGGAGAAATGTCCACCGGAGCTGTTTCCAGAGAATTGAATGTTAATTTCTCTACCATGATCCGCCTCAACGTCATTTTAGAGAATTTGACAGTATGTCCAACTGGCCTCTCAACCGTAGACCACGTGGCGTCGTGTGAGCGAGCGGTTTGCTGATGTCAACGTTGTGAACAGTGGGGTTATGGTATGGCGTAGGCTACGAACTCAGTGAAACTGTAGAAATTGTTGCATGTTCTGTTTATATTTTAGTTCAGTAAACATGGCTCTGGGCCATTGAATCTTGGAGAAATAACTTATACAGTTGAAGTCGGAAGTTTACATACACCTTAGCCAAATATATTTAAACTCAGTTTTTCACAATTCCTGACATTTCATCCTAGTAAAAATTCCCTATCTTAGGATCACCACTTTATTTTAAGATTGTGAAATGTCAGAATAATGTCAGAGAGAATGATTTATTTAAGCTTTTTATTTCTTTCATCACATTCCCAGTGGGTCAGAAGTTTACATACACTCAATTAGTATTTGGTAGCATTGCCTTTAAATTGTTTAATTTGGGTCAAGCGTTTCGGGTAGCCTTCCCAAGCTTCCCACAATAACACATTTTCTATAGGATTGAGAATGTCATATGGTCAGATGAAACCAAATATAACTTTTTGGTAAAAACTCAACTCGTCGTGTTTGGAGGACAAAGAATGCTGAGTTGCATCCAAAGAACACCATACCTACTGTGAAGCATGGGGGGTGGAAACATCATGCTTTGGGGCTGTTTTTCTGCAAAGGGACCAGGACGACTGATCCGTGTAAAGGAAAGAATGAATGGGGCCATGTATCATGAGATTTTGAGTGCAAAACCTCCTTCCATCAGCAAGGGCATTGAAGATGAAACGTGGCTGGGTCTTTCAGCATGACAATGATCCCAAACACACCGCCCGGGCAACGAAGGAGTGGCTTCGTAAGAAGCATTTCAAGGTCCTGGAGTGGCCTAGCCAGTCTCCAGATCTCAACCCCATAGAAAATCTTTGGAGGGAGTTGAAAGTCCGTGTTGCACAGCGACAGCCCCAAAACATCACTGCTCTAGAGGAGATCTGCATGGAGGAATGGGCCAAAATACCAGCAACAGTGTGTGAAAACCTTGTGAAGACTTACAGAAAACGTTTGACCTCTGTCATTGCCAACAAAGGGTATATAACAAAGTATTGAGAAACTTTTGTTATTGACCAAATACTCATTTTCCACCATAATTTGCAAATAAATTCATTAAAAAATCCTACAATGTGATTTTCTGGATTTTTTTTCTCATTTTGTCTGTCATAGTTGACGTGTACCTATGATGAAAATTACAGGCCTCTCTCATCTTTTTAAGTGGGAGAACTTGCGCAATTGGTCGCTGACTAAATACTTTTTTCCCCCACTGTATGAAGGCCAAATTACAGAGGAGGAACTTATTGATGCAATTAAAGCCTTTAAGTCCGGGAAAACTCCTGGACAGGGTATTTGCATGTATTAACCACTCCTATATAAATGGTAGAGTCCAGGAAGACTCCAGGGCTGGATGGCATACCAGTCGAGGTATACCAAACCTTTTTTATATACTCAAAGGACCGTTATTAGCATGTTTTAACCACTCCTGTGTAAATGGTAGATTATCAGATACTCAACAAGGTCTGATTTCATTATTACTGAAACCGGACACAGGTGGTAAATATAAAGATCCAGTCCATAAAAATAATTGGAGGCCCCGTGCATATGTTTTCACCCTCTTTGCTATGAAACCCCTAAATAAGATCTGGTGCAACCAATTACCTTCAGAAGTCACATAATTAGTTAGATTGCACACAGGTGGACATAATCTCAGTATATGTACATCTGTTCTGAAAGGCCTCAGTCTACAACACCACTAAGCAAGGGGCACCACCAAGCAAGCGGCACCATGAAGACCAAGGAGCTCTCCAAACAGGTCAGGGACAAAGTTGTGAGAAGTACAGATCAGGGTTTGGTTATAAAAAAATATCAGAATCTTTGAACATCCCACGGAGCACCATTAAATCCATTATCAAAAAATGGAAAGAATATGGCACCACAACAAACCTGCCAAGAGATGGCCGCCCACCAAAACTCACGGACCAGGCAAGGAGGGCATTAATCAGAAGCAACAAAGAGACCAAAGATAACCCTGAAGGAGCTGCAAAGCTCCACAGCGGAGATTGGAGTATCTGTCCATAGGACCACTTTAAGCCGTACACTCCACAGAGCTGGGCTTTACGGAAGAGTGTCCAGAAAAAATACATTGCTTAAAGAAAAAAAATAAGCAAACACGTTTGGTGTTCGCCAAAGGCATGTGGGGAGACTCCCAAACATATGGAAGAAGGTACTCTGGTCAGATGAGACAAAAATTGAGCTTTTGGGACATCAAGGAAAACGCTATATCTGGCGCAAACCCAACACCTCTCATCACGCCGAGAACACCATCCCCACAGTGAAGCATGGTGGTGGCAGCATCATGCTGTGGGGATGTTTTTCATCGGCAGGGACTGGGAAACTGGTCAGAATTGAAGGAATGATGGATGAAGCGCTAAATACAGGGAAATTCTTGAGGGAAACCTGTTTCAGTCTTCCAGGAGATTTGAGACTGGGACGGAGGTTCACCTTCCAGCAGGACAATGACCCTAAGCATACTGCTAAAGCAACACTCAAGTGGTTTAAAAAAAATAAAATGTAAATGTTTAAGGGGAAACATTTAAATGTCTTGGAATGGCCTAGTCGAAGCCCAGACCTCAATCCAATTGAGAATCTGTGGTATGACTTAAAGATTGCTGTACACCAGCGGAACCCATCCAACTTGGAAGGAGCTGGAGCAGTTTTGCCTTGAAGAAGGGGCAAAAATCCCAGTGGCTAGATGTGCCAAGCTTATAGAGACATACCCCAAGAGACTGGCTCTACAAAGTATTGACTTGGGGGGGTGAATAGTTATGCCCACTCAAGTTTTCTGTTTTTTTGTCTTATTTCTTGTTTGTTTCACAAGAAAAAATATTTTGCATCTACAAAGTGGTAGGCATGTTGTGTAAATCAAATGATACAAACCCCCCAAAAATAAAAATTTAATTCCAGGTTGTAAGGCAACAAAATAGGAAAAATGCCAAGGGGGGTGAATACTTTCGCAAGGCACTGTAGATATAGGTTCAGAACATTTGTGAAACAGCACAGTTAGGATGGGCTTCAGAGGTAGATGGGAGCTGAAGGATGGGACTAGTAACAAACAAAAGATAACTATTGTAAAAGACATTGTGTCCGTGAAATGTATATAGTATGTAGAAAGCTGGAAGTAGAAGCCTAAGTGTTGTGTCCATTAGTTTACTCCAATTTTTAGCAGAAAATATATTTTAAAAATAAAATAAAACTAATTAATTAATTAGTTCGGCCTCTTTTGAGGAAGTGTAGACTGGTTGTTGTTGCTATGGCGTCTCAAGAGGGACAAACAGTAATATTGCCACTTTTTTCTCATTTTTCAAGCGAGGGTCTTTTAAGGGGCACAGGTGTTTGCTTCTCCTAGTGGAGTTCTGAAAGAGCAAACCCAACCTAGTGTGATACTCTATTACACTCACCACGGTTATTTTGAATGGAGAAATGTTGTGAAAAATGGCTTTAGGTTACTGAGGGATCTAGTCTAGATTGAACCTAATAGGAAGACAGTTTTATCATGTGGAAGTTTCATTCAGGTCTTTCTGTTTAACTAACTACTCAGTGTTTCTTTGCCAGGAGAGAGACCAGACTCTGACAGCGGGAAGAGTCCTTCAAAGGAACCAGACCCAGAAATGTCCAAACCAGCAGGACAACACCACTGTTCCCACTGTGCAAAGAGTTTTACCAAGTTACAGAACCTAAAAGTGCATGAGAGAACACACAGAGGAGAAAAGCCTTTCCACTGCTGTCAGTGTGGAAAGAGGTTTACCCGTTTAGAGAACCTGAAACAGCATGACAGAATACACAGAGGGGAGAAGCCTTACCATTGTTCCCAGTGTGAAAAGAGCTTTAGGTCGTTAGGCACCCTGACAACGCATGTGAGAATACACACAGGAGAGATGCCTTACCACTGTTCCCACTGTGGAGAGAGTTTTAGATGGTTAGGGAGCTTGAAAACGCATGAGAGGACACACAACCAAGAAAAGCCCTACCAATGCTCCCAGTGTGGAAAGAGATTTACCGAGTTATGGTACCTGAAAATACATAATAGAATACACACAGGAGAAAGGCCTTACCACTGTTCCCACTGTGGAAAGAGCTTTAGTAGGTTAATGAACCTGAAACAGCATGAGAGAATACACACAGGAGAGAAGCCTTACCAATGTGCCTTGTGTGGAAAGAGTTTTACCCAGTTAGGGAACCTAAAAGAGCATGAGAGAATGCACACAGGAGAGAAGCCCTACCAATGCTCCCTGTGTGAAATAAGATTTACCCGGTTACGGAACCTGAAAGAGCATGAAAGAATACATACAAATACACAGGAGGAGAAGACATACCACTGCTCTCATTGTGGAAAGATATTTTCCCAGTCAGAGGACCTGAAATCACATGAGAGAATAAAGAGGCTGTGTTCTGACTTATGTTTTTGACTGAGAATTAGTGTTTTTGTTTATGCCACATGAAATCAATATGTATGAAAGCTTACTTAGAAATAGTTCTACTTTTTAAAAATTATCTCAGATAAAAAGCTTAAAATGTCTGCTTTGTTTATCCACTTTAATATATTGGATACAAGTAGAATCCCTTAGATTTAATTTGATATTTTATTAATGTAAATGACTAAATAGACCAGGGGAAGACCAACCCTGTTCCTGTCTTGACCCCTTAAATAGATTAATAGAATGTGCATTTCTTGATTCTAACCTTGGAACCTCCATTAATTTAGTTGTTGTTGTTTCATTGAGTTAATTGGTGTATTTTAGTCGTCAAGCTAAAAGGTGTATGAAAATGCGATGACGTTGTTCTGATAACATTGATAAGTTGTTGGTTGACATGTTCTCTGTTGTCCTGCATACTGAATGTGCGTACGTCATTGGTTTTGTGTTGTGTGTTATGTTCTGAAGGTCAATCCTTTCTCTGTCTTGCTTTCTAGCCGCTGCCTGATCAAACTGTCTGTTAGCGTAATGGACTGCATGTTATGCCATGTTCTCAGCAACATTTACATAGACGTGCATAGACACAGTACAATACTGGAATAATACCACACATTTGAATGCCAACTGAAACTGTAATGAGTGATCCAACTCTAACTGTATCCTCTTGGTGAAAGGAATAAACAAAACCAAGAAACCTGTTGAGATCCTCTCCTGATCCTCTCGTCTCTTAGGCAGGTCATGTCAGATATATGTTTATTACCAGTTACACATCTAAAACCAAGAAACCTGTTGAGATCCTCTCCTGATCCTCTCGTCTCTTAGGCAGGTCATGTCAGATATATGTTTATTACCAGTTACACATCTAAAACCAAGAAACCTGTTGAGATCCTCTCCTGATCCTCTCGTCTCTTAGGCAGGTCATGTCAGATATATGTTTATTACCAGTTAGTTTCTAACTGATCTTGAACATGAAAAATGAAAAATAAAGTGGATGTATTGTTCTTTCTTTTACCTCTAAGAGCAGAGGGGTCATCCTCAGGTCGCCATCCTCATCAACAGAGAAACACCATTTCAACTAATATTATTATTTCTTAAACACCCTGAAGGGAGCTTAATTTTAATTCATGGTACAATCTGATCCTGATCCTAATAAACAGCTGAGCTCCTTCTATAGACAGATCTGTGCCTCGACACGATCCTGTCTCGGAGCTCTACGGACAATTCCTTCCAAGTATTTATACAACATACAGTGGGGAAAAAAAGTATTTAGTCAGCCACCAATTGTGCAAGTTCTCCCACTTAAAAAGATGAGAGAGCCCTGTAATTTTCATCATGGGTACAAGTCAACTAGGACAGACAAAATGAGGAAAAAAAATCCAGAAAATCACTTTGTAGGATTTTTTATCAATTTATTTGCAAATTATGGTGAAAAATAAGTATTTGGTCAATAACAAAAGTTTCTCAATAGTTTGTTATATACCCTTTGTTGGCAATGACACAGGTCAAATGTTTTCTGTAAGTCTTCACAAGGTTGTCACACACTGTTGCTGGTATTTTGGCCCATTCCTCCATGCAGATCTCCTCTAGAGCAGTGCTGTTTTGGGGCTGTCGCTGGGCAACACAGACTTTCAACTCCCTCCAAAGATTTTCTATGGGGTTGAGATCTGGAGACTGGCTAGGCCACTCCAGGACCTTGAAATGCTTCTTACGAAGCCACTCCTTCGTTGCCCGGGCGGTGTGTTTTGGATCATTGTCATGCTGAAAGAACCAGCCACGTTTCATCTTCAATGCCCTTGCTGACGGAAGGAGGTTTTCACTCAAAATCTCACGATACATGGCCCCATTCATTCTTTTCTTTACACGGATCAGTCGTCCTGGTCCCTTTGCAGAAAAACAGCCCCAAAGCATGATGTTTCCACCCCCATGCTTCACAGTATGTATGGTGTTCTTTGGATGCAACTCAGCATTCTTTGTCCTCCAAACACGACGAGTTGAGTTTTTACCAAAAAGTTCTATTTTGCTTTCATATGACATTCTCCCAATCCTCTTCTGGATCATCCAAATGCACTCTAGCAAACTTCAGACGGGCCTGGACATGTACTGGCTTAAGCAGGGGGACACGTCTTGCACTGCAGGATTTGAGTCCCTGGCGGCGTAGTGTGTTACTGATGGTAGGCTTTGTTACTTTGGTCCCAGCTCTCTGCAGGTCATTCACTAGATCCCCCCCGTGTGGTTCTGGGATTTTTGCTCACCGTTCTTGTGATCATTTTGACCCCACGGGGTGAGATCTTGCGTGGAGCCCCAGATCGAGGGAGATTATCAGTGGTCTTGTATGTCTTCCATTTCCTAATAATTGCTCCCACAGTTGATTTCTTCAAACCAAGCTGCTTACCTATTGCAGATTCAGTCTTCCCAGCCTGATGCAGGTCTACAATTTTGTTTCTGGTGTCCTTTGACAGCTCTTTGGTCTTCGCCATAGTGGAGTTTGGAGTGTGACTGTTTGAGGTTGTGAACAGGTGTCTTTTATACTGATAACAAGTTCAAACAGGTGCCATTAATACAGGTAACAAGTGGAGGACAGAGGAGCCTCTTAAAGAAGAAGTTACAGGTCTGTGAGAGCCAGAAATCTTGCTTGTTTGTAGGTGACCAAATACTTATTTTCCACCATAATTTGCAAATAAATTCATTAAAAATCCTACAATGTGATTTTCTGGATTTTTTTTCTCAATTTGTCTGTCATAGTTGACGTGTACCTATGATGAAAATTACAGGCCTCTCTCATCTTTTTAAGTGGGAGAACTTGCACAATTGGTGGCTGACTAAATACTTTTTTTCCCCACTGTATATATATATAACAAGTATTTGATACACTGCCGATTTTGCAGGTTTTCCTACTTACAAAGTATGTAGAGGTCTGTAATTTTTATCATAGGTACACTTCAACTGTGAGAGACGGAATCTAATACAAACATCCAGAAAATCACATTGTATGATTTTTAAGTAATTCTTTTGCATTTTATTGCATGACAAGTATTTGATACATCAGAAAATGAGAACTTAATATTTTGTACAGAAACCTTTGTTTGCAATTACAGAGATCATACGTTTCCTGTATGGAGGACTAAAAGTGCCACAATTAAATAAATAAATACACCATTAAATAATTACTTAAATGTGTCATTAATTAATTAAAATTAGAATTAAATACATAAATGTGTAATTAAATGTATCATTAATTAATTCAAATACCGATTCATTTTATGTAAAATACATATATAATTATTTCACTATTTACATTTACATTTCATGATCCTGCATTGCAGTGATTCATGAATTACTTAAAACTGTCAAACTGACCCATCAAAGTCAGTGGGCGGGGCTAACGCGAATCTAGTCTGATCCATTGCTTTGGTCTGAAGTAGAGTAGGCCAACCTGGATAGAGACAATGGAGGATCTCCGTGAACTTTCCAGGGAGTTGGTTAGAGACATTTTAAACTTAGCAGAGGATGTAGAAGCAGGACCTGCTGACCCAGAGCATGTAGCTAGTAAAGCAGAGGAACTTATTGAAGGTGAATAGCGCCACCCAGTGTATTGGAATGTGTTCAGTAGCTCTGCATCAATCCATTATCCGGAATTGATTTGTCTTGGCTTGATGCAGAGGGTAACCAATCAGGCGTTAGGTTCCGCCTACCAACTTTTGATGGGTCAGTTTGACAGTTTTAAGTAATTCATGAATCACTGCAATGCAGGATCATGAAATGTAAATGTAAATAGTGAAATAATTATATATGTATTTTACATAAAATGAATCGGTATTTGAATTAATTAATGATACATTTAATTACACATTTATGTATTTAATTCTAATTTTTAATTAATTAATGACACATTTAAGTAATTATTTAATGGTGTATTTATTTATTTAATTGTGGCACTTTTAGTCCTCCATATTCCTGTAGGTCTTGACCAGGTTTGCACACACTGCAGCAGGGATTTTGGCCCACTCCTCCATACAGACCTTCTCCAGATCCTTCAGGTTTCGGGGCTGTCGCTGGGCAATACGGACTTTCAGCTCCCTCCAAATATTTTCTATTGGGTTCAGGTCTGGAGACTGGTTAGGCCCCTCCAGGACCTTGAGATGCTTCTTACGGAGCCACTCCTTAGTTGCCCTGGCTGTGTGTTTCGGGTCGTTGTCATGCTGGAAGACCCAGCCACGACCCATCTTCAATGGTCTTACTGAGGGAAGGAGGTTGTTGGCCAAGATCTCGTGATACATGGCCCCATCCATCCTCCCCTCAATACGGTGCAGTCATCCTGTCCCCTTTGCAGAAAAGCATCCCCAAAGAATGATGTTTCCACCTCCATGCTTCACGGTTGGGATGGTGTTCTTGGGGTTGTACTCATCCTTCTTCTTCCTCCAAACACGGCGTAGTGGAGTTTAGACCAAAAAGCTCTATTTTTGTCTCATCAGACCACATGACCTTCTCCCATTCCTCCTCTGGATCATCCAGATGGTCATTGGCAAACTTCAGACGGGCCTGGACATGCGCTGGCTTGAGCAGGGGTACCTTGCGTGCGCTGCAGGATTTTAATGCATGACGGCGTAGTGTGTTACTAATGGTTTTCTTTGAGACTGTGGTCCCAGCTCTCTTCAGGTCATTGACCAGGTCCTGCCATGTAGTTCTGGGCTGATCCCTCTCCTTCCTCATGATCATTGATGCCCCACGAGGTGAGATCTTGCATGGAGCCTCAGACCGAGGGTGATTAACCGTCATCTTGAACTTCTTCCATTTTCTAATAATTGCGCCAACAGTTGTTGCCTTCTCACCAAGCTGCTTGCCTATTGTCCTGTAGCCCATCCCAGCCTTGTGCAGGTCTACAATTGTATCCCTGATGTCCTTACACAGCTCTCTGATCTTGGCCATTGTGGAGAGGTTGGAGTCTGTTTTATTGAGTGTGTGGACAGGTGTCTTTTATACAGGTAACGAGTTCAAACAGGTGCAGTTAATACAGGTAATGAGTGGAGAACAGGAGGGCTTCTTAAAGAAAAACTAACAGGTGAGACGGAATTCTTACTGGTTGGTAGGTGATCAAATAATTATGTCATGCAATAAAATGCAAATTAATTACTTAAAAATCATACAATGTGATTTTCTGGATTTTTGTTTTTTGCTTCCGTATCTCACAGTTGAAGTGTGCCTATGATAAACATTACAGACCTCTACATGCTTTGTAAGTAGGAAAACCTGCAAAATCGGCAGTGTATCAAATACTTGTTCTCCCCACTGTATGTGACCAACAGATGCATATCTGTATTCCTAGTCATGTGAAATCCATAGATTAGGGCCTAATGAATTAATTTAAATTGACTGATTTCCTTATATGAACTGTAACTCAGTAAAATCTTTAAAAATGTTGCATGTTGCATTTATATTTTTGTTAATCTACACTGAGTGCACAAAACATTAGGAACACCTTCCTAATATTGAGTTGCACCCACCCCCCATGATCACATCTAAATTCAGATTAACATTCAGAATGTGTTTTCTTCTGAACATTGACTGGATAAGTAAGGAGCCTAGCACGAGCCTTGCCTGGCGTGAGCCAGAACGGCTCATCGGAGCAGGAGTCCATCTCCTGTTTCTGTAGCGTGAGGCAGCTTGATGTACAAGTACTTCCCCCTGGACAGGACGCTAGTCTATCGCAGGGCTTTAACCCCATTCTATCTCCTTAATGCTGAGTGCCAGGCAGAGACACACCGGGTTCCATTTTTAGAGTCTGGAATGATTCAGCCGGGACTCGAACTCCCAACCTTCCAATCTCAAGGTGGACACTCAAACCACAAGGCCATGATGGGCATGATGATTTAGTCTGGAATGATTCAGCCGGGACTCGAACTCCCAACCTTCCAATCTCAAGGTGGACACTCAAACCACAAGGCCATAATGATTTAGTCTGGAATGATTCAGCCGGGGATCGAACTCCCAACCTTCCAATCTCAAGGTGGACACTCAAACCACAAGGCCATGATGGGCATGATGATTTAGTCTGGAATGATTCAGCCGGGGATCGAACTCCCAACCTTCCAATCTCAAACCACAAGGCCATAATGATTTAGTCTATCTCCACCAGATGCGATTATGACCAGCAGCTTAAAATACCAAAATCAACTGTGAATCAGTTATGTTCATTTCGGGGCAGGTTCGAAACACACATGAAACATTCATAGACATTTAGCTAGATAGCTGTTACTAGCTAGTTTGTCCTGGGAGATTAAACATTGAGTTTTTTTAAAAACGTTTTTTTAATTTAGTTTTTAATAAAATTGGGGGTAGATCAGCTTTAATATTGCAGATAGATTGTAACTTCCATCAATGTAATTGTCTGCATCACTTCCAATCCCCCATATGTTTTTTTTCTCTCGCAAATATATATACATACATACACTACCGTTCAAAAGTTTGGGGTCACTTAGAAATGTCCTTGTTTTCCATGAAAACATACATGAAATGAGTTTGAATAGGAAATATAGCAAAATAAATAGGAAATGTAGTCATTGACAAGGTTAGAAATAATGATTTTTAATATAAATAATAATTGTGTCCTTCAAACTTTGCTTTCGTCAAAGAATCCTCCATTTGCAGCAATTACAGCCTTGCAGACCTTTGGCATTCTAGTTGTCAATTTGTTGAGGTAATCTGAAGAGATTTCACCTATGCTTCCTGAAGCACCTCCCACAAGTTGGATTGGCTTGATGGGCACTTGTTACGTACCATACGGTCAAGCTGCTCCCACAACAGCTCAATAGGGTTGAGATCCGGTGACTGTGCTGGCCACTCCATTATAGACAGAATACTAGCTGACTGCTTCTTCCCTAAATAGTTATTGCATAGTTTGGAGCTGTGCTTTGGGTCATTGTCCTGTTGTAGGAGGAAATTGGCTCCAATCAAGCGCCGTCCACAGGGTTTGGCATGGCGTTGCAAAATGGAGTGATAGCCTTCCTTCTTCAAGATCCCTTTTACCCTGTACACATCTCCCACTTTACCACCACCAAAGCACCCCCAGACCATCACATTGCCTCCACCATGCTTGACAGATGGCATCAAGCACTCCTCCAGCATCTTTTCATTTGGTCTGCGTCTCACAAATGTTCTTCTTTGTGATCCGAACACCTCAAACTTTGATTTGTCTGTCCATAACACTTTTTTTTCCAATCTTCCTCTGTCCAGTGTCTGTGTTATTTTGCCCATCTTAATCTTTTCTTTTTATTGGCCAGTCTGAGATATGGCTTTTTCTTTGCAACTCTGCCTAGAAGGTCAGCATCCCGGAGTCGCGTCTTCACTGTTGACGTTGAGACTGGTGTTTTGCGGGTACTATTTAATGAAGCTGCCAGTTGACGACCTGTGAGGCATCTGTTTCTCAAACTAGACACTCTAATGTATTTGTCCTCTTGCTCAGTTGTGCACCGGGGCCTCCCACTCCTCTTTATATTCTGGTTAGAGCCAGTTTACACTGTTCTGTGAAGGCAGTAGTACACAGCGTTGTACGAGATCTTCAGTTTCTTGGCAATTTCTTGCATGGAATAGCCTTCATTTCTCAGAACAAGAATAGACTGACGAGTTTCAGAAGAAAGTTCTTTGTTTCTGGCCGTTTTGAGCCTGTAATCGAACCCACAATTGCTGATGCTCCAGATACTCAACTTGTCTCAAGAAGGCCTGTTTTATTGCTTCTTTAATCAGCACAGTTTTCAGCTGTGCTAACATAATTGCAAAAGGGTTTTCTAATGATCAATTAGCCTTTTAAAATGATAAACTTGGATTAGCAAACACAACTTGCCATTGGAACACAGGACTGATGGTTGCTGATAATGGGCCTCTGTACGCCTATGTAGATATTCCATAAAAAATCAGCCATTTCCAGTTACAATAGCCCTTTACAACATTAACAATATCTACACTGTATTTCTGACCAATTTGATGTTATTTTAATGGACAAAAAAATTGCTTTTCTTTCGGAAAACAGGACATTTCTAAGTGACCCCAAACTTTTGAACGGTAGTGTATGTTTCAGTAAGATTGGATTTTTAGCATTTATAGCAATGGTTATCAACTGTACTGCAGGGATGGAACGTAAGTCGAAGAAAATTGAGGTTGTGGTGGCAGCTGCAGAGAGGTATTTAGGTGTGCGAGACTTAACAGCAGAAGAGTTACAGGGAGTGTTAAGTGGTGATGTCCCATGATCTCAGGTTGAGGGCATGAGGTAGGAATGAATATATTTAAATAGTGGAGTAGGGTGGTGTTAATTTTATTTTATACGTTTTTTTTTGTGAGTGTAGCGTTAGAAGGTAGGGTATTTTATTTATTTATTTTTCAAGCAAAATATAAGGGAGTTATACTCCAGTCTAGTAGGTGGCGGTAATGCAACATATTGGATGCCAACCGTCGTTAAACCTCATCGAAGAAGAAGCTTATTCAACAACAGCTAGTCAGACACCTCGGTAGCTTGCTAGACAAAATAGCCCAACCAATAAAGCTCTTTAGACGCTTTCGTGTATATTAGCCACTGTGTTTTAAACCCACTTCTGTCGTCTAGTTAGTTATCCCATTTAATTTCATATTTACGGTGTTGTTGTTATTGGTCAGCTAGCTGGCTGGTTAAGTTAGCACTAGCCTAGCTAGCTAACATCCCCGACCATGAGCTCACTAAGCTACTCTCCTCCTGCTAAAGAAGAGGAGGTCTGCTGGACGGAGAAAGAAGCTCTAGTGAAAGAGGAGGAGGAAGAGGAGGATGTTACAATACAAAAACAAGTAGAGGGTGAAGCTGTTACCGTGAAAGAGGAGGAGGATGTTACAGTGAAAGAAGAGGAAGACGCGTTCAGAGTGAAAGAGGAGGAGGATGTTACAGTGAAAGAAGAGGAAGACGCGTTCAGAGTGAAAGAGGAGGAGGATGTTACAGTGAAAGAAGAGGAAGACGCGTTCAGAGTGAAAGAGGAGGAGGATGTTACAGTGAAAGAAGAGGAAGACGCGTTCAGAGTGAAAGAGGAGGAGGATGTTACAGTGAAAGAAGAGGAAGAAGAGATAGAGGAGGATGCAGGTTTTGTAGTGAAGAAGGAGGGAGAGATTACTGTCACGTTGAAAGATGAAGAGGCGGAGATAGGAGATCTGATTAACACCAGTAAGTACCGCCTTAAATTTGTTTTTCACTTTGGATATTTGGAGTTCGCTCGTCAATTCAATGGAGAGAGATGCTATGCTACTAGCATCATGTTATGAATTTCCAAAGCCATCTCCTATAGTGTTTTTTCTCTAAGTTGTCGGTATGTCACGTGTCCTACTTATCAGTACACTCAGAACAACTTAAGCATCACGAAACTTTTATTCGATCAAGTAAACATCACGTAGCACGTAAGCCATTCATTTTGTTGACCAACTTGGACCAGCTCATTGACCTCCATACAAAAACTCCACCTGCTGGAAGGAGAGATATTCCCGTGAGTTGGTTCTCTCTCTTCCTCTAGGGCTACACTAGCTTGTGCTAGCTAGCTAGTAATCTCCTTCCCAGACACTTCCACGTAGTGTGGGGACGAGGTTAGCCAGCTAACTACTTCCCTCGGCGTAAAGCAGTGCTCCGCAGGCCGGGGCTAAGGACACAGTGTACAGTGGCGGCTCCTGAAAAAATTCTCAGGAGGGGCAATTTTTCTGATGATTTAGGTGACCTACACACATTTTAAAAAAGATATGTCCAGCAACAACATGAAGACAGGGGCAGCATATAAGTCAATACCAGAAGCATTTATTGACTGATCTGGGGAGATGGATTCCAGTTTCTGTGACAGATTATAAATAATCTCTGATGCCTTTGTTATATTAGCTTTTGGTTGAATGTACTGTCGTAGTAAATATATAATGTTATAGCTTGGTCTGACTAAAATCTTGTGCATGACCCATTTTGTGTTGGGCCTTTGTATTCAATACAATGAACAAGAGTCCTATCTTGTCAGCCTTGTCAGCAGGTGGCTAAGGATAACACCCACGCCATAGGTCTCTCAGTTCTTCCAACTCACGAGTTCTTGCCCTGAGGACACACACACACACACACACACACACACACACACACACACACACACACACACACACACACATCATCACTGATAAACACACACACACACACACACACATCATCACTGATAACAAAACACACACACACACACACACACACACACACACACTGATAACAAACACACACACACACACACAAATCCTCTTCTCTTAGGCTGAACATCTGAAGACAGAGAACCCGACTCAGAGCCAATGCAACAGTGACACTAGCCTGGAGGGGGACCTCGCCCAACTCATCAGGACCAATCAGAAGATCAGAACTACTAGATTCAACCTACTTCATTTTATTGTATAAAATGTCAGCACACAATGTTTAGGGGCTCTTCTGATAAACTCCCTACGAGTTTGACGAACGGGTCCGTGCACGCGATTCCAGATATCTTTACCTCTGAATAAACTGCCTTATATTATACAATTATCCACCTTGTCCAAAAGTCTCTACTTGGTCTCCGTTCTCCAGTAAACTTGTTTTTATCAACAATAGTAAGGTTCAATGACACAGAAAGCAGTTCAATGTCGGGGTACAGAGTCGCTCTCTTACCAGGATCGCGGTCCGCTCTGACCAGGGTGAAGGTGGCCGGCTCCACCTCTCTGTCCGGGACTCTGTCATCCAGCCAAGTCTCCCAGCTGTAGTTGGGATTCCGCTGCCAGCAGCGTTTTTCATTATTTAGTCCGTTCAGTAGCGGGTATGTACACGATCAACAAGATCAGTCCAAAACCGAAGATCAGTCCAAAGCAGAATGTTTGCAGAATGTTTGTAAACTAAGTCTACAAATTAAAAACATAAAATAACGCCACACTGCAGGTCGCAACATAGACGCTGCTAGCCGCCATTGTCTTAGTTACGTTCAACGTTACGTCACGTATGACGAAAGCGCGTAAGTGCATGCACACAGACACCCATAGTAGGGGTGTAACGATTCGTTTTAACAACGATTCGATTTGTATCACGATTCGTGGTTGTCGATACGATTCAAGGACGATATTGGTTCATTTAGAACGATACGATCCGAAACGATTCAGTGACTTGAAATCGATTCAGTAACCTTTTAGCCAAAATTCAACCAGTGTGACTGAAATAAATACCTGGTAACCAGTTGCATTTTAATGGCTGGCAATAGTCTTGATATTTTTAACAGTGTTTCATGCCTCCATGCAGACCATCTGGTATTATGAAACTTACCCATACCTACGTTGACAGCAGCCCCGTCTGTGTCATCCAAGCCTGTGTCCTGGAAAAGTCTCACAAGTCCGTCTGTTATGGCCTGTGCGGTTCGGTCAGCACCCAATTCAATCAGTCCAATAAAGTCCGAAGTAAACTCTCCGTTGCTGGACACAGACACAATGTAAACTATTTCCTGCTCAGTTTTTGTGATGTCCTCAGATCCATCAAAAGCATTCAGTAAAGGAACATCCTCAGAATAGGAAGACATGGGACGTGCGTGTTTAGCTTTATGCATTTATTCTCGGCTAGCTTTTTAGCAATGGCTTGCGCCACATTCGTGTGCTCCTTGCTCTTTTCATGTTGGTCAAATAAAGGATGGTTGAAATTCTTTGAGCCTTTATAAAATGCACCTGTTTTGTCTGCTAGATGTGGATTTGAGCGGCAAATCTTGCACCACATTTCAGTGCGCTCATCGTTAGCTTCAAGCCACTGCACATCTTGGAGCCACTTTTCCGAAAAAAGTATTTTCTTCGGCTCTGGCTCCAGTTGGCGTTTCTTTGTAGGTGGCGAAACGCCAAAAAGGCTGCTTAATGTCTGTTGCTTTTTGGACATCCCTGACAGTAGTTGACAAGCAACATGTCATGTGTAAGGTTAGATGAGAAGATCGGTCAAGTACGCAGAGGCGCCGTAGTAATTTGTCGCGCTTGCGTATCTGCGTACCAGTTATGTGCACCCCTGCATATAAAGTCTGACGTGCTTAAATCCAATGGGTTATTTCCTAGTATCGATACAATCGATTTATTACATTTTAAAACGATATTAGATCGATATATGTTGTCTAAAAGGCCAACTCGCCGCGCACAGATCGATGTAGTTGGATCATATGAATATAAATCGATACATCGATGTAGTAGATGAATCGTTACACCCCTAACCCATAGAGAATGTATTGAAAGCTTTGAAATGTGAAAAAAATAGATTTTACATGACAGGCTATGAGAGACTTCTGGGCGATTTTCAACCTGACTGAAATCGCCCAAAAAACGGGCGGGGCCATTTGAAGCACGACTTTAGCCTGATTTGACATTTAGTGGCTGGCAGATCAGACGTGAACACTGATAACTGCTGTTGCCGTGATATAATTGATTAGAAAAAAAATCCCTTCCTTTTCCCGTTTGGCAGTGCGTCGCCCATATCGCCCTATTGAACAAGCCGTCCCTGACAGTGTACCGATGTTGTGAAACACAGACTTGCCGTGCAGGCTGTTGTGCTGCTTACAACTTGGAGGAAAACATTTGGCCACGTTAACTACCGCCGGCGACACCGTGATACAGCTGCCCAGTGGGAAGCACCTGAGGCCGGCATGCACCTCGAACACCGGTGATTTGGTATTTTATTAGGTGTAATGGTCGTTCGCACTGCTCGTCTTCCTGCTCCTGATATCAGTAACGTGCTTTCAAGAGAACTCGGAACCTCATAGTTAAAGTGTATGGAAGTTTGTTGTGTAGAGCTTCCTGTTGGTCGATTCCGATATTTTCCAAGTGGGGAAACCAAGGAAATGTTTCTATGAGTGTTCAAGTCGGAAATGTCAGAATGACCGATTCCTCAGTTGTCTTGAAAGCGGAAGGAACTAATTGGTAAGGCACTGTGACATCCAGATGGTGACCAACTCTCGCTCGACCATCAAAATAAACACAACTCTTGAGTCACGGGATGTTGGGAAGCAAGATGGTTGTCTGAAATGAGCCTCCTGATAAAACCCTCCCAGTTTCCTCCTATCTTAGACCCATACAGTATGTTGTATCTTAGACCCATACAGTATGTTGTTAGACCCATACAGTATGTTGTTAGACCCATACAGTATGTTATATCTTAGACCCATACAGTATGTTGTATCTTAGACCCATACAGTATGTTGTATCTTAGACCCATACAGTATGTTGTATCTTAGACCCATACAGTATGTTGTATCTTAAACCCATACAGTATGTTGTATCTTAGACCCATACAGTATGTTGTATCTTAGACCCATACAGTATGTTGTATCTTAGACCCATACAGTATGTTGTAGCTTAGACCCATACAGTATGTTGTATCTTAGACCCATACAGTATGTTGTTAGACCCATACAGTATGTTGTTAGACCCATACAGTATGTTGTATCTTAGACCCATACAGTATGTTGTATCTTAGACCCATACAGTATGTTGTATCTTAGACCCATACAGTATGTTGTTAGACCCATACAGTATGTTGTTAGACCCATACAGTATGTTGTATCTTAGACCCATACAGTATGTTGTTAGACCCATACAGTATGTTGTTAGACCCATACAGTATGTTATATCTTAGACCCATACAGTATGTTGTATCTTAGACCCATACAGTATGTTGTATCTTAGACCCATACAGTATGTTGTATCTTAGACCCATACAGTATGTTGTATCTTAAACCCATACAGTATGTTGTATCTTAGACCCATACAGTATGTTGTATCTTAGACCCATACAGTATGTTGTATCTTAGACCCATACAGTATGTTGTAGCTTAGACCCATACAGTATGTTGTATCTTAGACCCATACAGTATGTTGTTAGACCCATACAGTATGTTGTTAGACCCATACAGTATGTTGTATCTTAGACCCATACAGTATGTTGTATCTTAGACCCATACAGTATGTTGTATCTTAGACCCATACAGTATGTTGTTAGACCCATACAGTATGTTGTTAGACCCATACAGTATGTTGTATCTTAGACCCATACAGTATGTTGTATCTTAGACCCATACAGTATGTTGTATCTTAGACCCATACAGTATGTTGTTAGACCCATACAGTATGTTGTATCTTAGACCCATACAGTATGTTGTATCATAGACCCATACAGTATGTTGTATCTTAGACCCATACAGTATGTTGTATCTTAGACCCATACAGTATGTTGTATCTTAGACCCATACAGTATGTTGTATCTCAGACCCATACAGTATGTTGTATCTTAAACCCATACAGTATGTTGTATCTTAGACCCATACAGTATGTTGTATCTTAGACCCATACAGTATGTTGTATCTTAGACCCATACAGTATGTTGTATCTTAGACCCATACAGTATGTTATATCTTAGACCCATACAGTATGTTGTATCTTAGACCCATACAGTATGTTGTATCTTAGACCCATACAGTATGTTGTATCTTAGACCCATACAGTATGTTGTATCTTAGACCCATACAGTATGTTGTATCTTAGACCCATACAGTATGTTGTTTGACCCATACAGTATGTTGTATCTTAGACCCATACAGTATGTTGTTAGACCCATACAGTACGTTGTATCTTAGACCCATACAGTATGTTGTATCTTAGACCCATACAGTATGTTGTATCTTAGACCCATACAGTATGTTGTATCTTAGACCCATACAGTATGTTGTATCATAGACCCATACAGTATGTTGTATCTTAGACCCATACAGTATGTTGTATTTTAGACCCATACAGTATGTCGTTAGACCCATACAGTATGTTGTATCTTAGACCCATACAGTATGTTGTATCTTAGACCCATACAGTATGTTGTATCTCAGACCCATACAGTATGTTGTATCTTAAACCCATACAGTATGTTGTATCTTAGACCCATACAGTATGTTGTATCTTAGACCCATACAGTATGTTGTATCTTAGACCCATACAGTATGTTGTATCTTAGATCCATACAGTATGTTGTATCTTAGACCCATACAGTATGTTGTATCTTAGATCCATACAGTATGTTGTATCTTAGACCCATACAGTACGTTGTATCATAGACCCATACAGTATGTTGTTAGACCCATACAGTATGTTGTATCATAGACCCATACAGTATGTTGTATCTTAGACCCATACAGTACGTTGTATCTTAGACCCATACAGTATGTTGTTAGACCCATACAGTATGTTGTATCTTAGACCCATACAGTATGTTGTATCTTAGACCCATACAGTATGTTGTAGCTTAGACCCATACAGTATGTTGTATCTTAGACCCATACAGTATGTTGTATCTTAGACCCATACAGTATGTTGTATCTTAGACCCATACAGTACGTTGTTAGACCCATACAGTATGTTGTTAGACCCATACAGTATGTTGTATCTTAGACCCATACAGTACGTTGTATCTTAGACCCATACAGTATGTTGTTAGACCCATACAGTATGTTGTATCTTAGACCCATACAGTATGTTGTATCTTAGACCCATACAGTATGTTGTATCTTAGACCCATACAGTATGTTGTTAGACCCATACAGTATGTTGTATCTTAGACCCATACAGTATGTTGTATCTTATACCCATACAGTATGTTGTATCTTAGACCCATACAGTATGTTGTATCTTAGACCCATACAGTATGTTGTATCTTAGACCCATACAGTATGTTGTATCTTAGACCCATACAGTATGTTGTATCTTATACCCATACAGTATGTTGTATCTTAGACCCATACAGTATGTTGTTAGACCCATACAGTATGTTGTATCTTAGACCCATACAGTATGTTGTATCTTATACCCATACAGTATGTTGTATCTTAGACCCATACAGTATGTTGTTAGACCCATACAGTATGTTGTATCTTAGACCCATACAGTATGTTGTATCTTAGACCCATACAGTATGTTGTATCTTAGACCCATACAGTATGTTGTATCTTAGACCCATACAGTATGTTGTATCTTAGACCCATACAGTATGTTGTATCTTAGACCCATACAGTATGTTGTATCATAGACCCATACAGTATGTTGTATCTTATACCCATACAGTATGTTGTATCTTAGAACCATACAGTATGTTGTATCTTAGACCCATACAGTATGTTGTATCTTAGACCCATACAGTATGTTGTATCTTAGACCCATACAGTATGATTTTTAGACCCATTCAGTATGTTGTATCTTAGACCTATACAGTATGTTGTATCTTAGACCCATACAGTATGTTGTTAGACACATACAGTATGTTGTATCTTAGACCCATACAGTATGTTGTATCTTAGACCCATACAGTATGTTGTATCTTAGACCCATTCAGTATGTTGTATCTTAGACCCATACAGTATGTTGTATCTTAGACCCATACAGTATGTTGTTAGACCCATACAGTATGTTGTATCTTAGACCCATACAGTATGTTGTTAGACCCATACAGTACGTTGTATCTTAGACCCATACAGTATGTTGTATCTTAGACCCATACAGTATGTTGTATCTTAGACCCATACAGTATGTTGTTAGACCCATACAGTATGTTGTATCTTAGACCCATACAGTATGTTGTTAGACCCATACAGTATGTTGTATCTTAGACCCATACAGTATGTTGTATCTTAGACCCATACAGTATGTTGTTAGACCCATACAGTATGTTGTATCTTAGACCCATACAGTATGTTGTATCTTAGACCCATACAGTATGTTGTATCTTAGACCCATACAGTATGTTGTATCTTAGACCCATACAGTATGTTGTATCTTAGACCCATACAGTATGTTGTTAGACCCATACAGTATGTTGTATCTTAGACCCATACAGTATGTTGTATCTTAGACCCATACAGTATGTTGTATCTTAGACCCATACAGTATGTTGTATCTTAGACCCATACAGTATGTTGTATCTTAGACCCATACAGTATGTTGTATCTTAGACCCATACAGTACATTGTATCTTAGACCCATACAGTATGTTGTATCTTAGACCCATACAGTATGTTGTATCTTAGACCCATACAGTATGTTGTTAGACCCATACAGTATGTTGTATCTTAGACCCATACAGTATGTTGTATCTTAGACCCATACAGTATGTTGTATCTTAGACACATACAGTATGTTGTATTTTAGACCCATACAGTATGTCGTTAGACCCATACAGTATGTTGTATCTTAGACCCATACAGTATTTTGTATCTTAGATCCATACAGTATGTTGTATCTTAGACCCATACAGTATGTTGTATTTTAGACCCATACAGTATGTTGTTAGACCCATACAGTATGTTGTATCTTAGACCCATACAGTATGTTGTGTCTTAGACCCATACAGTATGTTGTATTTTAGACCCATACAGTATGTTGTATCTTAGACCCATACAGTATGTTGTTAGACCCATACAGTATGTTGTATCTTAGACCCATACAGTATGTTGTTAGACCCATACAGTATGTTGTATCTTAGACCCATACAGTATGTTGTATCTTAGACCCATACAGTATGTTGTTAGACCCATACAGTATGTTGTATCTTAGACCCATACAGTATGTTGTATCTTAGACCCATACAGTATGTTGTTAGACCCATACAGTATGTTGTTAGATCCATACAGTATGTTGTATCTTAGACCCATACAGTATGTTGTATCTTAGACCCATACAGTATGTTGTTAGACCCATACAGTATGTTGTATCTTAGACCCATACAGTATGTTGTATCTTAGACCCATACAGTATGTTGTTAGACCCATACAGTATGTTGTTAGATCCATACAGTATGTTGTATCTTAGACCCATACAGTATGTTGTATCTTAGACCCATACAGTATGTTGTTAGACCCATACAGTATGTTGTATCTTAGACCAATACAGTATGTTGTATCTTAGACCCATACAGTATGTTGTATCTTAGACCCATACAGTATGTTGTTAGACCCATACAGTATGTTGTTAGACCCATACAGTATGTTGTATCTTAGACCCATACAGTATGTTGTATCTTAGACCCATACAGTATGTTGTATCATAGACCCATACAGTATGTTGTATCTTAGACCCATACAGTATGTTGTATCTTAGACCCATACAGTATGTTGTATCTTAGACCCATACAGTATGTTGTATCTTAGACCCATACAGTATGTTGTATTTTAGACCCATACAGTATGTGTCGTTAGACCCATACAGTATGTTGTATCTTAGACCCATACAGTATGTTGTATCTTAGACCCATACAGTATGTTGTATCTCAGACCCATACAGTATGTTGTATCTTAAACCCATACAGTATGTTGTATCTTAGACCCATACAGTATGTTGTATCTTAGACCCATACAGTATGTTGTATCTTAGACCCATACAGTATGTTGTATCTTAGACCCATACAGTATGTTGTATCTTAGACCCATACAGTATGTTGTATCTTAGACCCATACAGTATGTTGTATCTTAGACCCATACAGTATGTTGTATCTTAGACCCATACAGTATGTTGTATCTTAGACCCATACAGTACGTTGTATCTTAGACCCATACAGTATGTTGTATCTTAGACCCATACAGTATGTTGTTAGACCCATACAGTATGTTGTTAGACCCATACAGTATGTTGTATCTTAGACCCATACAGTATGTTGTATCTTAGACCCATACAGTATGTTGTATTTTAGACCCATACAGTATGTCGTTAGACCCATACAGTATGTTGTATCTTAGACCCATACAGTATGTTGTATCTTAGACCCATACAGTATGTTGTATCATAGACCCATACAGTATGTTGTATCTTAGACCCATACAGTACGTTGTATCTTAGACCCATACAGTATGTTGTTAGACCCATACAGTATGTTGTATCTTAGACCCATACAGTATGTTGTAGCTTAGACCCATACAGTATGTTGTATCTTAGACCCATACAGTATGTTGTATCTTAGACCCATACAGTATGTTGTATCTTAGACCCATACAGTATGTTGTATCTTAGACCCATACAGTATGTTGTTAGACCCATACAGTATGTTGTATCTTAGACCCATACAGTATGTTGTATCTTATACCCATACAGTATGTTGTATCTTAGACCCATACAGTATGTTGTATCTTAGACCCATACAGTATGTTGTATCTTAGACCCATACAGTATGTTGTATCTTAGACCCATACAGTATGTTGTATCTTATACCCATACAGTATGTTGTATCTTAGACCCATACAGTATGTTGTTAGACCCATACAGTATGTTGTATCTTAGACCCATACAGTATGTTGTATCTTATACCCATACAGTATGTTGTATCTTAGACCCATACAGTATGTTGTTAGACCCATACAGTATGTTGTATCTTAGACCCATACAGTATGTTGTATCTTAGACCCATACAGTATGTTGTATCTTAGACCCATACAGTATGTTGTATCTTAGACCCATACAGTATGTTGTATCTTAGACCCATACAGTATGTTGTATCTTAGACCCATACAGTATGTTGTATCATAGACCCATACAGTATGTTGTATCTTATACCCATACAGTATGTTGTATCTTAGAACCATACAGTATGTTGTATCTTAGACCCATACAGTATGTTGTATCTTAGACCCATACAGTATGTTGTATCTTAGACCCATACAGTATGATTTTTAGACCCATTCAGTATGTTGTATCTTAGACCCATACAGTATGTTGTATCTTAGACCCATACAGTATGTTGTTAGACACATACAGTATGTTGTATCTTAGACCCATACAGTATGTTGTATCTTAGACCCATACAGTATGTTGTATCTTAGACCCATACAGTATGTTGTTAGACCCATACAGTATGTTGTATCTTAGACCCATACAGTATGTTGTTAGACCCATACAGTACGTTGTATCTTAGACCCATACAGTATGTTGTATCTTAGACCCATACAGTATGTTGTATTTAGACCCATACAGTATGTTGTTAGACCCATACAGTATGTTGTATTTTTAGACCCATACAGTATGTTGTTAGACCCATACAGTATGTTGTATCTTAGACCCATACAGTATGTTGTATCTTAGACCCATACAGTATGTTGTATCTTAGACCCATACAGTATGTTGTATCTTAGACCCATACAGTATGTTGTATCTTAGACCCATACAGTATGTTGTTAGACCCATACAGTATGTTGTATCTTAGACCCATACAGTATGTTGTATCTTAGACCCATACAGTATGTTGTATCTTAGACCCATACAGTATGTTGTATCTTAGACCCATACAGTATGTTGTATCTTAGACCCATACAGTATGTTGTTAGACCCATACAGTATGTTGTATCTTAGACCCATACAGTATGTTGTATCTTAGACCCATACAGTACGTTGTATCTTAGACCCATACAGTATGTTGTATCTTAGACCCATACAGTATGTTGTATCTTAGACCCATACAGTATGTTGTTAGACCCATACAGTATGTTGTATCTTAGACCCATACAGTATGTTGTATCTTAGACCCATACAGTATGTTGTATCTTAGACCCATACAGTATGTTGTATCTTAGACCCATACAGTATGTTGTATTTTAGACCCATACAGTATGTCGTTAGACCCATACAGTATGTTGTATCTTAGACCCATACAGTATTTTGTATCTTAGATCCATACAGTATGTTGTATCTTAGACCCATACAGTACGTTGTATCTTAGATCCATACAGTATGTTGTATCTTAGACCCATACAGTATGTTGTATCTTAGACCCATACAGTATGTTGTATCTTAGACCCATACAGTATGTTGTATCATAGACCCATACAGTATGTTGTATCTTAGACCCATACAGTATGTTGTATCTTAGAACCACTACAGTATGTTGTATCTTAGACCCATACAGTATGTTGTTAGACCCATACAGTATGTTGTTAGACCCATACAGTATGTTGTATCTTAGACCCATACAGTATGTTGTATCTTAGACCCATACAGTATGTTGTTAGACCAATACAGTATGTTGTATCTTAGACCCATACAGTATGTTGTATCTTAGACCCATACAGTATGTTGTTAGACCCATACAGTATGTTGTTAGACCGATACAGTATGTTGTATCTTAGACCCATACAGTATGTTGTATCTTAGACCCATACCGTATGTTGTATCTTAGACCCATACAGTATGTTGTTAGACCCATACAGTATGTTGTATCTTAGACCCATACAGTATGTTGTATCTTAGACCCATACAGTATGTTGTTAGACCCATACAGTATGTTGTTAGACCCATACAGTATGTTGTATCTTAGACCCATACAGTATGTTGTATCTTAGACCCATACAGTATGTTGTATCTTAGACCCATACAGTATGTTGTATCTTAGACCCATACAGTATGTTGTATCTTAGACCCATACAGTATGTTGTATCTTAGACCCATACAGTATGTTGTTAGACCCATACAGTATGTTGTTAGACCCATACAGTATGTTGTTAGACCCATACAGTATGTTGTATCTTAGACCCATACAGTATGTTGTATCTTAGACCCATACAGTATGTTGTATCTTAGACCCATACAGTATGTTGTATCTTAGACCTATACAGTATGTTGTTAGACCCATACAGTTTGTTGTATCTTAGACCCATACAGTATGTTGTTAGACCCATACAGTATGTTGTAGCTTAGACCCATACAGTATTTTGTTAGACCCATACAGTACGTTGTATCTTAGACCCATACAGTACGTTGTATCTTAGACCCATACAGTAAGTTGTTAGACCCATACAGTATGTTGTATCTTAGACCCATACAGTATGTTGTATCTTAGACCCATACAGTATGTTGTATCATAGACCCATACAGTATGTTGTATCTTAGACCCTAACAGTATGTTGTTAGACCCATACAGTATGTTGTATCTTAGACCCATACAGTATGTTGTAGCTTAGACCCATACAGTAAGTTGTTAGACCCATACAGTATGTTGTATCTTAGACCCATACAGTATGTTGTATCTTAGACCCATACAGTATGTTGTATCATAGACCCATACAGTATGTTGTATCTTAGACCCATACAGTACGTTGTATCTTAGACCCATACAGTATGTTGTATCTTAGACCCATACAGTATGTTGTTAGACCCATACAGTATGTTGTTAGACCCATACAGTATGTTGTATGTTAGACCCATACAGTATGTTGTATCTTAGACCCATACAGTATGTTGTATCTTAGATCCATACAGTATGTTGTATCTTAGACCCTTACAGTATGTCGTATCTTAGACCCATACAGTATGTTGTATCTTAGACCCATACAGTATGTTGTTAGACCCATACAGTATGTTGTATCTTAGACCCATACAGTAAGTTAAGGCTTAGATCCTATTTTACAGGGTGGTGTCGTGGCTGAAACATTTACTAAAAGTTGAAATGTAAATGTTATTCACCTTTCAAATGAACCACAAAGATCGTTGGAGGTCCACAGAGAATGTTGACTTGAAAATATGTGTTGTTTTTAAATCCGGGACGGGCAGCTCCAGTCCTCGGGGACGGAGTGGTGTCACACTTTTCCCCCATCCCTAGCAAACACAGCTGATTAAACTAAATGCATTCTAAACTGAACATCACGATTAGTTGATTATTGGGGTCAGGTTTATTAGCTGGGATTGGGGCAAAAGTGACATCAATCAGGCCTTTATTAAAACACTTTTTTTTCAAGAAATAATCAAATAGTTTGACCACCCTGTTTGGAAGCTTTTAAATGATCTCAAACTCAACCGTTAATATTTTCCAGTGATGAAGACGATGGATGATTCATTGCATGGTGGGGTTTGCAAAAAGAGTCAACTTCGAGCACCTTTATCTCATGAATGTTTTGGCTTTCAGTTACAAAAAGTCACTTTCTTACCACTTCTTCCAAAGGCAAACATGTAAGGAAAGCTTTTTTTAAATCAAAAGGGATGCTGTCAAAAATGTATTGAATTCAAATGGATTTACCCAGTGTACAAAGCACTACAGCCACTCTGTGATGACAAGCTCTGCTCTTTTATTTAGGGATCTAGTCTGGATTAAACCTCATAGGAAGACAGTTTTATCATGTGGAGGTTTCATTCAAGTCTCTGTTTAACTAAATACTCTGTTTGTCTTTGGCAGGAGAGAGACCAGACTCTCACTCTGACAGCGGGAAGAGTCCTACAGCGGAACCAGACCCAGAGACGCCCAAACCAGCGAGACAACACCACTGCTTCCAATGTGAAAAGAGATTTTCCCGATCAGGGGACCTCAAAGCTCATGAGAGGACACACACAGGAGAAAAGCCTTTCCAATGTTCCCAGTGTGGAAAGAGTTTTACCATGTTAAATAACCTGAAAAGGCATGAGAGAATACACACAGGAGAAAAGCCATTCCAATGTTCCCAATGTGGAAAGAGTTTTACTCAGATAGGGCACCTAAAAAAGCATGAGAGAATACACACAGGAGAAAAGCCTTACCACTGCTCCCAGTGTAAAAATACATTTTCCCGAGTAGGGGACCTAAAAGCTCATGAGAGGACACACACAGGAGAAGAGCCTTTCCAATGTTCGCAGTGTAGAAAGAGTTTTACCAAGTTAAGTAACCTGAAAAGGCATGAGAGAATACACACAGGAGAAAAGCCTTTCCAATGTTCCCAGTGTGGAAAGAGTTTTACTCAGAGAGGGTATCTAAAAGTGCATGAGAGAAAACACACAGGAGAAAAGCCTTACCACTGCTCCCAGTGTAAAAGAGATTTTCCCGAGTAGGGGACCTAAAAGCTCATGAGAGGACACACACAGGAGAAAAGCCTTTCCAATGTTCCCAGTGTGGAAAGAGTTTTACCGTGTTAGCTACCCTGAAAATGCATGAGAGAATACACACAGGAGAAAAGCCTTACCAATGTTCCCAGTGTAGAAAGAGTTTTACCGCGTTAGCTACCCGAAAAGCTCATGAGAGGACACACACAGGAGAAAAGCCTTTCCAATGTTCCCAGTGTGGAAAGAGTTTTACTCAGAGAGGGTATCTAAAAGTGCATGAGAGAAAACACACAGGAGAAAAGCCTTACCACTGCTCCCAGTGTAAAAAGAGATTTTCCCGAGTAGGGGACCTAAAAGCTCATGAGAGGACACACACAGGAGAAAAGCCTTTCCAATGTTCCCAGTGTGGAAAGAGTTTTACCGTGTTAGCTACCCTGAAAATGCATGAGAGAATACACACAGGAGAAAAGCCTTACCAATGTTCCCAGTGTAGAAAGAGTTTTACCGCGTTAGCTACCCGAAAAGCTCATGAGAGGACACACACAAGAGAAAAGCCTTTCCAATGTTCCCAGTGTGGAAAGAGTTTTACCAAGTTAACTAACCTGAAAAGGCATGAGAGAACACACACAAGAGAAAAGCCATTCCAATGTTCCCAGTGTGGAAAGAGTTTTACCGTGTTAGCTACCCTAAAAGCTCATGAGAGGACACACACAAGAGAAAAGCCATTCCAATGTTCCCAGTGTGGAAAGAGTTTTACCAAGTTAAGGAGCCTGAAGGAGCATAAGAGAACACACACGAAAAAAGCCCTACCACTGCTCTCTCCCCGTGTGGAAGGACAATTTCCCAGTCAGAGAACCTGAAATCACATGAGAGAATAGAGAGGCTGTGTTCTGACTTATGCTTTTAACTGACAATTTGTGTTTTTGTTTATGCCACATGAAATCATTTTGTTTATATGAATTTTTACTCAAAAATAGGCATATTTTAGTTTTTTCACCTCGAGGCCTGATCATATCTAAAATCAGATTAAAAACTATAAAATGTGTATTTTGTTTTGGTTATGAACTGTAATGCATTGGTTACAGGTATAAACCCTCAGTTGTTCATTATATAATTTGGATATTGCTAAATGTAAATTATTATATAGATGAATGGAACTTTGCATTTCTTGATTCTAACCTTGAAACCTATAGACTTTGATTTTATATATAAGATTAGGCTTTTGCTAAATGAAGTTGATTGAAATTGATTGGATATATGATTTGGATATTGCAAAATGAATTTGATTACATGATTTGGATATTGCAAAATGTAAATGATGAACTAGATTCATAGCATGTGCTTTTCTTGATTCTAACATTGAAACCTTTTGAATTGACTTGTTTCATTTAGTTAATTTGTGTAGTAAAGTCATCAAGCTAAAGGAAATATGAAAATGTGATGTTCTGGTAACATTGATAAGTTGTTGACATGAAAAACATTCACTACCTCATGACTGTTCCCATCAGTATTATTCCACCATGTCAGATAAAACTGGTGCTGATTGTAAAAAGGATTTTATTAATGCAGCGTAATTTTATCTGAATAGAAATAAAATCACATGAGAGAATAGTGAGGCTGTGTTCTGACTTATGTTTTTGACTGAGAATTAATGTTTTTGTTCATGGCACATGAAATCATATTGTTTACGATTATACCTGTCTATATAAGGTCCCACAGTTCCCAAGAACACAGTAGCCTCCATCATTCTTAAATGGAAGAAGTTTGGAACCACCTAGACTCTTCCTAGAGCTGGCCGCCCGGCCAAACTGAGCAATCGGGGGAGAAGGGCCTTGGTCAGGGAGGTGACCAAGAACCTGATGGTCACTCTGACAGAGTTCCATAGTTCATCTGTTGGGATGGGAGATCCTTCCAGAAGGACAACAATCTCTGTAGCACTCTACAAATCAGGCCTTTACGGTAGAGTGGCTAGACGGAAGCCACTGCTCAGTAAAAGGCACATGACAGCCCGCTTGGAGTTTGCCAAAAGGTACCTAAAGGACTCTCAGACCATGAGAAACAAGATTCTCTGGTCTGATGAAACCAAGATTGAACTCTTTGGCCTGAATGCCAAGCGTCACGGGTGGCGTAAACCTGGCATCCTCCCTACGGTGAAGCATGGTGGTGGCAGCATCATGCTGTGGGGATGTTTTTCAGCGGTAGGGACTTGTCAGGATCGAGGGAAAGATGAATGGAGAAAAGTACAGATGAAAACCTTCTCAGGACCTCAGACTGGGTTGAAGGTTCACCTTCCAATAGGACAACGTCCCTAAGCACACAGCCAAGACAACGCAGGTGTGGCTTCGGGACAAGTCTCTGAATAACCTTGAGTGGACCAGCCAGTGCCCAGACTTGAACCCGATCGAACATCTCTGGAGAGACCTGAAAATAGCTGTGTAGCGACGCTCCCCATCCAACCTGATAGAGCTTGAGAGGATCTGCAGAGAAGAATGGGAGAAACTCCCCAAATACAGGTGTGCCAAGCTTGTAGCATCACACCCAAGAAGACTCGATGATGTAATCGCTGCCAAAGGTGCTTCAACAAAGTACGTAGTAAAGGGTCTGAATACATACAGTGAGGGAAAAAAGTATTTGATCCCCTGTTGATTTTGTACGTTTGCCCACTGACAAAGAAATGATCAGTCTATAATTTTAATGGTAGGTTTATTTGAACAGTGAGACACAGAATAACAACAAAAAAGTCCAGAAAAACGCATGTAAACATTTTTATAAATTGATTTGGATTTTAATGAGGGAAATAAGTATTTAACCCCCTCTCAATCACAAAGATTTCTGGCTCCCAGGTGTCTTTTATACAGGTAACGAGCTGAGATTAGGAGCGCACTCTTAAAGGGAGTGCTCCTAATCTCAGCTTGTTACCTGTATAAAAGAAACATGTCCACAGAAGCAATCAATCAATCAGATTCCAAACTCTCCACCATGGCCAAGACCAAAGAGCTCTCCAAGGATGTCAGGGACAAGATTGAATACCTACAGAAGGATGGAATGGGCTACAAGACCATCACCAAGCAGCTTGGTGAGAAGGTGACAACAGTTGGTGCGATTATTCGCAAATGGAAGAAACACAAAATAACTGTCAATCTCCCTCGGCCTGGGGCTCCATTCAAGATCTCACCTTGTGGAGTTGCAATGATCATGAGAACGGTGAGGAATCAGCCCAGAACTACACGGGAGGATCTTGTCAATGATCTCAAGGCAGCTGGGACCATAGTCACCAAGAAAACAATTGGTAACACACTATGCCGTGAAGGACTGAAATCCTGCAGCGCCCGCAAGGTCCCCCTGCTCAAGAAAGCACATATACAGGGCCGTCTGAAGTTTGCCAATGAACACCTGAATGATTCAGAGGAGAACTGGGTGAAAGTGTTGTGGTCAGATGAGACCAAAATCGAGCTCTGTGGCATCAACGCAACTCGCCGTGTTTGGAGGAGGAGGAATGCTGCCTATGACCCCAAGAACACCATCCCCACCGTCAAACATGGAGATGGAAACATTATGCTTTGGGGGTGTGTTTATGCTAAGGGGACAGGACAACTTCACTGCATCAAAGGGACGATGGACGGGGCCATGTACCGTCAAATCTTGGGTGAGAACCTCCTTCCCTCAGCCAGGGCATTGAAAGTGGGTCGTGGATGGGTATTCCAGTATGACAATGACCCAAAACAAACGGCCAAGGCAGCAAAGGAGTGGCTCAAGAAGAAGCACATTAAGGTCCTGGAGTGGCCTAGCCAGTCTCCAAACCTTAATCCCATAGAAAATCTGTGGAGGGAGCTGAAGGTTCGAGTTGCCAAACGTCAGCCTCAAAACCTTAATGACTTGGAGAAGATCTGCAAAGAGGACTGGAACAAAATCCCTCCTGAGATGTGTGCAAACCTGGTGGCCAACTACAAGAAACGTCTGACCTCTGTGATTGCCATCAAGGGTTTTGCCACCAAGTACTAAGTCATGTTTTGCAAAGGGGTAAAATATTATTTCCCTCATTAAAAATGCAAATCAATTTATAACATTTTTGACATGCGTTTTTCTGGATTTTTTTGTTGTTATTCTGTCTCTCACTGTTCAAATAAACCTACCATAAAAATTATAGACTGATCATGTCTTTGTCAGCGGGCAAACGTACAAAATCAGCAGGGGATCAAATACTTTTTTCCCTCACTGTATGTGAATGATATATTAAAGTTTTTATTAATATATTAATTAATTAATGTTAATATTAATATTTATGTAAATGTAATAGTTCATTATTTCTTTATTTATATAAATTAGCAACAAAAACGTGTTTTTGCTTCGTCATTATGTGTATATTGATGAGGATTTTTATTTTATTTTAGTCTATTTTAGAATAAGGCTGTAACGTAACAAAATGTGGGAAAAGCCAATGGGTCTGAATACTTTCCGAATGCACTGTATTGTTACACCATGTAGGAGCAGTATAGACCTAGTCTGTTCATTATATACATCTATATGATGTATTGTTACACCATGTAGGAGCAGTATAGACCTAGTCTGTTCATTATATACATCTACATGATGTATTGTTACACCATGTAGGAGCAGTACAGATCTAGTCTGTTCATTATATACATCTATATGATGTATTGTTACACCATGTAGGAGCAGTATAGACCTAGTCTGTTCATTATATACATCTACATGATGTACAGTGGGGAAAAAAGTATTTAGTCAGCCACCAATTGTGCAAGTTCTCCCACTTAAAAAGATGAGAGGCCTGTAATTTTCATCATAGGTACACATCAACTATGACAGACAAAATGAGAGAATTTTTTTATTTATTTTTATTTACAAATTATGGTGGAAAATAAGTATTTGGTCAATAACAAAAGTTTCTCAATACTTTGTTATATACCCTTTGTTGGCAATGACACAGGTCAAATGTTTTCTGTATGTCTTCACAAGGTTTTCACACACTGTTGCTGGTATTTTGGCCCATTCCTCCATGCAGATCTCCTCTAGAGCAGTGATGTTTTGGGGGCTGTCGCTGGGCAACACAGACTTTCAACTCCCTCCAAAGATTTTCTATGGGGTTGAGATCTGGAGACTGGCTAGGCCACTCCAGGACCTTGAAATGCTTCTTACGAAGCCACTCCTTCGTTCCCCGGGCGGTGTGTTTGTGATCATTGTCATGCTGAAAGACCCAGCCACGTTTCATCTTCAATGCCCTTGCTGATGGAAGGAGGTTTTCACTCAAAATCTCACGATACATGGCCCCATTCATTCTTTCCTTTACACGCATCAGTCGTCCTGGTCCCTTTGCAGAAAAACAGCCCAAGGCATGATGTTTCCACCCCATGCTTCACAGTAGGTATGGTGTTCTTTGGATTTAACTCAGCATTCTTTGTCCTCCAAACACGACGAGTTGAGTTTTTACCAAAAAGTTATATTTTGGTTTCATCTGACCATATGACATTCTCCCAATCCTCTTCTGGATCATCCAAATGCACTCTAGCAAACTTCAGACGGACCTGGACATGTACTGGCTTAAGCAGGGGGACACGTCTGGCAGTGCAGGATTTGAGTCCCTGGCAGCGTAGTGTGTTACTGATGGTAGGCTTTGTTACTTTGGTCCCAGCTCTCTGCAGGTCATTCACTAGGTCCCCCCGTGTGGTTCTGGGCTTTTGCTCACCGTTCTTGTGATCATTTTGACCCCACGGGGTGAGATCTTGCGTGGAGCCCCAGATCGAGGGAGATTATCAGTGGTCTTGTATGTCTTCCATTTCCTAATAATTGCTCCCACAGTTGATTTCTTCAAACCAAGCTGCTTACCTATTGCAGATTCAGTCTTCCCAGCCTGGTGCAGGTCTACAATTTTGTTTCTGGTGTCCGTTGACAGCTCTTTGGTCTTGGCCATAGTGGAGTTTGGAGTGTGACTGTTTAAGGTTGTGGACAGGTGTCTTTTATACTGATAACAACTTCAAACAGGTGCCATTAATACAGACAATGAGTGGAGGACAGAGGAGCCTCTTAAAGAAGAAGTTACAGGTCTGTGAGAGCCAGAAATCTTGCTTGTTTGTAGGTGACCAAATACTTATTTTCCACCATAATTTGCAAATAAATTCATTCAAAATCCTACAATGTGATTTTCTGGATTTTGTTTTCTCAATTTGTCTGTCATAGTTGACATGTACCTATGATGAAAATTACAGGCCTCTCTCATCTTTTTAAGTGGGAGAACTTGCACAATTGGTGGCTGACTAAATACTTTTTTTCCCCACTGTATTGTTACACCATGTAGGAGCAGTATAGACCTAGTCTGTTCATTATATACATCTATATATACATATATCAGTATGGATCTACAGTAGATAGTTACTTATTTCGATTTTGTTTGACTTAATGAAACTGCCTTAAATGCAGATGTGCTGTAGTATAATTGTTTTTATTCTTACTCATTAAAAATCTGCACTAATCAATCAGCACATCCCTGTGTATTATATAATTAAATACATTTAAAATATACTTTGTCAATAAAAAAAAGATCCTCAACTGCGTTACCCACTCCAGTCAGCAGATGGCGATGTGTGTCTTTCAGGCGATGCTGAAAGCGTGACGTATAATCTAGTGGACGGGAGGCAACAGTCAACCACCCCCGTAGCTTGTTAGCCAACAGCCGAAAGATTCAAGCTCTAGACGCTTTCGGTGTATATTAGCTACTGTGTTTAAACACACTTCGGTCGTATCTACTT
Organism: Coregonus clupeaformis; assembly: GCF_020615455.1. Taxonomy (NCBI): domain Eukaryota; kingdom Metazoa; phylum Chordata; class Actinopteri; order Salmoniformes; family Salmonidae; genus Coregonus; species Coregonus clupeaformis. The sequence goes on from NW_025534675.1 coordinate 112,260, forward strand.
GTTAACCTATTTAATTTAATATTAAGTTGTTATTAGTCAGCTAGCTGGCTTGTTAAGTTAGCACTAGCCTAGCTAGCTAACATCCCCGACCATGAGCTCACTAAGCTACTCTCCTCCTGCTAAAGAAGAGGAGGTCTGCTGGACGGAGAAAAGAAGCTCTAGTGAAAGAGGAGGAGGAAGAGGAGGATGTTACAATACAAAAACAAGTAGAGGGTGAAGCTGTTACCGTGAAAGAAGAAGAGAAAGACGTTACAGTGAAAGAAGAGGAAGACGCGTTCAGAGTGAAAGAGGAGGAGGATGTTACAGTGAAAGAAGAGGAAGACGCGTTCAGAGTGAAAGAGGAGGAGGATGTTACAGTGAAAGAAGAGGAAGACGCGTTCAGAGTGAAAGAGGAGGAGGATGTTACAGTGAAAGAAGAGGAAGACGCGTTCAGAGTGAAAGAGGAGGAGGATGTTACAGTGAAAGAAGAGGAAGACGCGTTCAGAGTGAAAGAGGAGGAGGATGTTACAGTGAAAGAAGAGGAAGACGCGTTCAGAGTGAAAGAGGAGGAGGATGTTACAGTGAAAGAAGAGGAAGACGCGTTCAGAGTGAAAGCGGAGGAGGATGTTGCAGTGAAAGAAGAGGAGGAAGAAGCTTTCAGAGTGAAAGAGGAGGAGGATGTTACTGTGAAGGAAGAGGAAGAGGAGAATGCCGTTTTTGGAATGAAGGAGGAGGAGGCGGAGATGACTGTCACATTGGAGGAAGAAGAAGGAGAGACGGGAGATCTGATTAACACCAGTAAGTACCTTCTTAAAAACAGGGGCCCAAACTCGGCAATTGTTGAACTATATGTGTGGTTTAAAAGGGTATTTTACACTTGATTATATGTTGTTCTGTAGGAAGTGTTAAAGCCACAGAGGGGGTCCACCAACATTATGTTACGATATCATATTACAACCAACTCATGTCTGATTTCAGAAAATAAAACTCTCCACAGGTCATTGAATGTAAGCAATAAGGCATGAGAACCAGTGCTTGACTTAGGTGCCAGTACTCATTTTTGGGTGCCTGTCCTGTTTTTATATTTAGGAACTATTCGATACTTTTGAACTAATATTTTCTAAGAGGTGCAGGAACTCAAGCAGTAGAACATTTCAGGTGCCGGTCCTCAGTTCTGCCGAGCTCCTGCCCAAGTCAAGCACTGATGAGAACCAGTGGATTATTGTCAATTAACACGAATATGGGTTGTTTTTACGCATGACGCCAAGCAGAGCTCCGGGAAACAGCCCTAAAAGAGTGTGTTATTCACAATAACATGGATTTGACTGCTTTATTTCTTTCATAAAATGGTTACATATTAAAAACGTTATTTTTAATGAATAAATTCATTTTATTTCATCCTTCTATGATTATCAGATAAAAAACCAACATTTGACTGGTGTAGATGTATTATCTGATAAAGAAACCATTAGGTCACAGGTACAATATTTAAATTCATATAAATAATTTTACACATTGTAGATTTGAGCCAATCAGAAGGAAAATAATAATGAACATAAATTAAGAAACATTCCAAAAGGTTCATAACTACAAAGATCATCTTGATCATCATTTCATGTTTAAGTGATAATACATTCAATTTATAATACATGAATACATTCAATATATACTGGTGGCACTCCTCCCCCAACCTCCCATCCCATTCCCCCAACCCCGCCCAGCCAACATGTCTCCTCCCCAACCTCCCATCCCATTCCCCCAACCCCGCCCAGCCAACATGTCTCCCCCCCAACCTCCCATCCCATTCCCCCAACCCCGCCCCAGCCAACATGTCTCCTCCCCAACCTCCCATCCCATTCCCCCAACCCCGCCCAGCCAACATGTCTCCTCCCCCAACCTCCCACCCCATTCCCCCAACCCCGCCCAACTAACATGTCTCCTCCCCCAACCTCCCATCCCATTCCCCAACCCCGCCCAGCCAACATGTCTCCTCCCCCAACCTCTCATCCCGTTCCCCTAACCCCGCCCAGCCAACATGTCTCCTCCCCAACCTCCCACCCCATTCCCCCAACCCCGCCCAACTAACATGTCTCCTCCCCCCAACCTCCGATCCCATTCCCCCAACCCCCGCCCAGCCAACATGTCTCCTCCCCCAACCTCTCGTCCCGTTCCCCTAACCCCACCCAGCCAACATTCCCTCCCTCCATCACACAGTTCTGCTCCCAGAATTCCCTCCCTCCCTCCCTCCCTCCCGCCATCACACAGTTCTGCTCCCAGAATTCCCTCCATTTACATTTACATTATATTTTAGTCATTTAGCAGACGCTCTTATCCAGAGCGACTTACAGGATTAATTAGGGTTAAGTGCCTTGCTCAAGGGCACATTTACGTCATTGCAGACGCTCTTATCCAGAGCGACTTACAAATTGGTGCATTCACCCTATAGCCAGTGGGATAACCACTTTACAATTATTATTATTATTATTTTTTTTATTTTTTTTATTTTTTTGGGGAGTGCGGAGGTGCCGTTCCCCCTCACTGCTCCATAGGCAAGCACCGTGGTCTTGTTACGGATGCGAGCTTCAACTGGAAGCCAGTGGAGTGTGCGGAGGAGGGGGTGACGTGAGAGAACTTGGGAAGGTTGAACACCAGACGGGCTGCGGCATTCTGGATGAGTTGTAGGGGTTTAATGGCACAGGCAGGGAGGCCAGCCAACAGCGAGTTGCAGTAGTCCAGACGGGAGATGACAAGTGCCTGGATTAGGACCTGTGCCGCTTCCTGTGTAAGGCAGGGTCGTACTCTCCGAATGTTGTAGAGCATGAACCTGCAGGAGCGGGTCACCGCCTTGATGTTGGCGGAGAACGACAGGGTGTTGTCCAGGGTCACGCCTAGGTTCTTCGCACTCTGGGAGGAGGACACAGTGGAGTTGTCAACCGTGATGGCGAGATCATGGAACGGGCAGTCCTTCCCCGGGAGGAAGAGCAGCTCCGTCTTGCCAGGGTTCAGCTTTAGGTGGTGATCCGTCATCCATACTGATATGTCTGCCAGACATGCAGAGATGCGATTCGCCACCTAGTTATCAGAAGGGGGAAAGGAGAAGATTAGTTGTGTATCGTCAGCGTAGCAATGATAGGAGAGACCATGTGAGGATATGACAGAGCCAAGTGACTTGGTGTATAGGGAGAAAAGGAGAGGGCCTAGAACTGAGCCCTGGGGGACACCAGTGGTGAGAGCACGTGGTGCGGAGACAGCTTCTCGCCACGCCACTTGGTAGGAGCGACCGGTCAGGTGGACGCAATCCAGGAGTGAGCCGCGCGGAGATGCCCAGCTCGGAGAGGGTGGAGAGGAGGATCTGATGGTTCACAGTATCAAAGGCAGCAGACAGGTCTAGAAGGACAAGAGCAGAGGAGAGAGAGTTAGCTTTAGCAGTGCGGAGAGCCTCCGTGACACAGAGAAGAGCAGTCTCAGTTGAATGACCAGTCCTGAAACCTGACTGGTTTGGATCAAGAAGGTCATTCTGAGAGAGATAGCAAGAGAGTTGGCTAAAGATGGCACGCTCAATAGTTTTGGAAAGAAAAGAAAGAAGGGATACTGGTCTGTAGTTGTTGACATCAGTGGGATCGAGTGTTGGTTTTTTTTGAAGGGGAGCAACTCTCGCTCTCTTGAAGACGGAAGGGACATGGCCAGCGGTCAAGGATGAGTTGATCAGCGAGGTGAGGTAGGGGAGAAGGTCACCGGAGATGGTCTGGAGAAGAGAGGAGGGGATGGGGTCAAGCGGGCAGGTTGTTGGGCGGCCTGCAGTCACAAGTCGCAGGATTTTATCTGGAGAGAGAGGGAGAAAGAAGTCAAAGCATAGGGTGGGGCAGTGTGAGTAGGACCAGCAGTGTCATTAGACTTAACAAACGAGGATTGAATGTCGTCAACCTTCTTTTCAAAGTGGTTGACGGTTATCCACAGAGAGAGAGGGGGATTCAGCAGGGAGGAAAATGTGGCAAAGAGCTTCCCTAGGGTTAGAGGCAGATGCTTGGAATTTAGAGTGGTAGAAAGTGGCCTTAGCAGCAGAAACAGATGAAGAAAATGTAGAGAGGAGGGAGTGAAAAGATGCCAGGTCGGCAGGGAGTTTAGTTTTCTTCCATTTCCGCTCCGCTGCCCGGAGCTCTGTTCTGTGAGCTCGCAATGAGTCATCAAAGGCAGCAGACAGGTCTAGAAGGAGTTCTGCTCCCAGAATTCCCTCCCTCCCTCCATCACACAGTTCTGCTCCCAGAATTCCCTCCCTCCCTCCCGCCATCACACAGTTCTGCTCCCAGAATTCCCTTTCCCCTCCATGTCTCCCTCAGCTCCTCCCTCTACACAGGCATGCTCTGTACGCCTGTAGAAATAAATTGCTATAATAACATATCTAACTGATGGGAGGGGAAAGATGGACCGGTTGACTGAAGTAGGACTATATGTGTTCCAACAATGAGCTGCAGTTTAGGAATAATTAAAAAACATTGTTTTTTGTTTTTAATTTAAGGTTAGTCATAAGGTTAACAGTGTGGTTAAAGGTTTAAAATTAGATATTAAGAAGCGAAATTGTAGGAACAGGCAGGGTTCATGACTTTGTGGCTGTGGTAACTAACGTTAGTGACGACCCTACTTTTGCAAACTGCTAGTGGATTTAGAATTGGTCAGCCATGGCTATAAACCCCTCAATAGACAGGTTCCTCACTGAAAATATGCAAAACCATTAGTTTATTTAAAGACTGAGAGCGTATTTTCATCAGAATCATGAAGCCTAGGCCTACTCACCAAACAGAGGTCGTGACCTTAATTCATCCCCATGCAGTGTTCAATGTAGAATTGTTACTCCATTTAGAGAATTCCAAGGAACAGGCATATAAAAAGTCAATCGAACGTCTGTATATCAAAAAAGAAGACAGATTTTGGTTTGTAACCCTTCAAAATGTGTCTTTCAACTCGCCAAATTGAGCCCCATTTCAAATTATCTTTAAGAATAACTGTTCTATTTTATTGTGTTATGTTACATGTTGTTTTTTACTATAAAATAGGTGTCTTGACTGTGATAAGGGCCTCTGTGATAAGGGCCTCTGTGATAAGGGCCTCTGTGATAAGGGCCTCTGTGATAAGGGCCTCTGTGATAAGGGCCTCTGTGATAAGGGCCTCTGTGATAAGGGCCTCTGTGATAAGGGCCTCTGTGATAAGGGCCTCTGTGATAAGGCCCTCTGTGATAAGGCCCTCTGTGATAAGGGCCTCTGTGATAAGGGCCTCTGTGATAAGGGCCTCTGTGATAAGGGACTCTGTGATGAGGGCCTCTGTGATGAGGGCCTCTGTGATAAGGGCCTCTGTGATAAGGGCCTCTGTGATAAGGGCCTCTGTGATGAGGGGCCTCTGTGATAAGGGCCTCTGTGATAAGGGGCCTCTGTGATAAGGGCCTCTTGTCTGCTAAATGAACAAAACAAGGCTATGCCGTTGCACAGCCACAGGCTTCTACAGGCCAAGCACCACACTGATGAGGCTACTACCCTTTCTGATGATTGTGTTCCACGATATTTTATTTTATTTCACCTTTATTTAACCAGGTTAAGCCAGTTGAGAACAAGTTCTCATTTACAACTGCGACCTGGCCAAGATAAAGCAAAGCAGTGTGATTTAAAAACAACAACACAGAGTTACATATGGGGTAAAACAAAACATAAAGTCAAAAATACAACAGAAAATATATATACAGAGTGTTCGAATGTAGTAAATTATGGAGGTAAGGCAATAAATAGGCCATAGTGCAAAATAATTACAATTAGTATTAACACTGGAGTGATAGATGTGCGAGAGACGATGTGCAAATAGAGATACTGGGGTGCAAATGAGCAAAATAAATAACAATATAGGGATGAGGTAGTTGGGTGGGCTCATTTCAGATGGGCTGTGTACAGGTGCAGTATAACCAGTTGATATTACAGTTTCAATAAATTAATCCTTAAATGGCATTTGACTGAATATGAGGCAATTTAACAGTTAGGATTTGTTATCTGTAATGGTTATGATAAATGAGGCATTGTTGCCCACTGTTGGCATATACTGAACAAAATTATAAATGCAAAATGCAATAATTTCAATGAATTTACTGAGTTACAGTTCATATAAGGAAATCAATCAATTCAAATAAATCCATTAGGCCCTAATCTATGGATTTCACATGACTGGGCAGAGGGGCGCAGCCATGAGTGGACCTGGGAGGGCATAGGCCCACCCACTTCGGAGCCAGGAACTGCCAAACAGAATCAGTTTTCCCCACAAAAGGGCTTACTCATCAGTTCCATCAGCTGTCCGGGTGGTTGGTCTCAGACGATCCCGCAGGTGAAGAAGCCGGATGTGGAGGTCCTGGGCTGGCGTGGTTACATGTGGTTGTGAGGCCAGTTGAGTGGACTGCCAAATTCTCTAAAAACGACGTTGGAGGCGGCTTATGGTAGAGAAATGAACATTCAATTTTCTGGGAGAACGGCGAGTTCATCTCAAGATTGCCGTGTTCATCTCAGCCTATGCTGCCCTTCAGACTGACTTTTTGGCCTTGACAGAGACATGGACAGGGATCCGCCCAGAGAACACTGTTACTCCAGCTGCTCTTTCTTCATCTGACTATGTTTTCTCGTCTGAGAGCATCTGGTCGTGGTGGTGGTAGCACAGGGCTACTCATTTCTCCTGTGGAGATTTTCTATTTTCTCCCTGTCTCACCTGTCCATCACCTCATTTGAATTCCATGCTGTCGCTGTCACTTGTCCACTCAAGCTTAACGTTGATGTCATCTATCACCCACAAGGTGATCCTCTGTAGCTCAGCTGGTAGAGCACGGCGCTTGTAACGCTAAGGTAGTGGGTTCGATCCCCGGGACCACCCATACAGTCATGCGTGCATACATTTTAATTTTTTTGTGTAAGTCGCTTTGGATAAAAGCGTCTGCTAAATGGCATATTATATAAGGTTCCTTGAGAGTTCCTCAATGAGCTGGACACCTTGATAAGCTCATTTCCTGACGATGGCTCACCGCTCCTCGTATTTGGCGACTTCAACAATTCTTTTTTCCAACTCTCCTTTTCCCAGTCCCCTCCAACTCACAAGGCAGGCAATATCCTTGACCTAATCTTTTAATAGAGGCTGTTCTCCTACTAATCTCACTGCAACCCCTCTCCAGGTCTCTGATCACTTTTCTGTCTCCCTTTCCTCCAACCCTAACCATTCAGCCCCTACCCAGATGGTCATGTGCCATCACAATCTTCACTCTCTCTCTCCCACTACTCTCTCCTCTTCTATCCTATCATCTCTCCCTTCTGCTAAATCCTTCTCCCTCCTGTCTCCTGATTCTGCCTCTTCGACCCTACTTTCCTCCCTTTCATCTAATGACTGGCACTGTCCCCTTTCCTCCCGGCCGGCTCGGCCCTCCCCTCCTGCTCCGTGTCTGAGTGACACATTGCGAGCTTACAGAACAGGAAGCCGGCTCGGCCCTCCCCTCCTGCTCCGTGTCTGAGTGACTCATTGCGAGCTTACAGAACAGGAAGCCGGTTCGGCCCTCCCCTCCTGCTCCGTGTCTGAGTGACTCATTGCGAGCTTACAGAACAGGAAGCCGGCTCGGCCCTCCCCTCCTGCTCCGTGTCTGAGTGACTCATTGTGAGCTTACAGAACAGGAAGCCGGCTCGGCCCTCCCCTCCTGCTCCGTGTCTGAGTGACTCATTGTGAGCTTACAGAACAGGAAGCCGGCTCGGCCCTCCCCTTCCTGCTCCGTGTCTGAGTGACTCATTGTGAGCTTACAGAACAGGAAGCCGGCTCGGCCCTCCCCTTCCTGCTCCGTGGCTGAGTGACTCATTGCGAGCTTACAGAACAGGAAGCCGGCTCGGCCCTCCCCTCCTTACAGAACAGGGCTGCGGCAGCTGAGTGAAAAGGGAGGAAAACTAAACTTCCGTAGTACCTATCATCCTTTCACTCCCTCTCTACCTTCTCTTCCTCTGTATCTGCTGCTAAAGCCACTTATCCAGAATGCAGCAGCCCGCCTGGTTTTTCAACCTTCCCAAGTTCTCCCATGTCACCCCGCTCCTCCTCACACTCCACTGGCTTCCAGTTGAAGCTCATCCACTACAAGACCCTGGTGCTTACCTACGGAGCAGCAAGAGGAACTGCCCCTCCCAACCATCAGGCTACGTTCAAACCCTACACCCCAACACAAGCACTCCGTTCTGCCACCTCAGGTCTCTTTGCCCTCCCACCCCTACGGGAGTGCAGCTCCTGCTCAGCCCAGTCAAAGCTCTTCTCTGTCCTGGCACCCCAATGGTGGAACCAGCTTCCCCCTGAAGCTAGGACAGCAGAGTCCCTGCCCATCTTCCCAAAACATCTGAAACCCTTCAAACAGTATCTTAAATAATCTTCCTCCTCCTGACCCCCACCCTTTCTAGCTCTGACTCTACTGATAGCTACTCTAAGGAAGAAGAAGAAGAATGTACTTCCTGCCTGTGATCTGTGGTTGTCACTACTGTAAGTCTCTCTGGATAGGAGCGTCTGCTAAATGACTCACTACTGTAAGTCTCTCTGGATAAGAGCGTCTGCTAAATGACTCACTACTGTAAGTCTCTCTGGATAAGAGCGTCTGCTAAATGACTCACTACTGTAAGTCTCTCTGGATAAGAGCGTCTGCTAAATGACTCACTACTGTAAAGTCTCTCTGGATAAGAGCGTTCTGCTAAATGACTCACTACTGTAAGTCTCTCTGGATAAGAGCGTCTGCTAAATGACTCACTACTGTAAGTCTCTCTGGATAAGAGCGTTCTGCTAAATGACTCACTACTGTAAGTCTCTCTGGATAAGAGCGTCTGCTAAATGACTCACTACTGTAAGTCTCTCTGGATAAGAGCATCTGCTAAATGACTCAAATATAAATGTCAAGTCAAGGGGTCTGAATACTTTCAGAATGCACTGTGTGTAATTATATATATATATATATATAGCTTCATATACAGTCCCAGTCAATAGTATTAGAACACCTGCTCATTCAAGGGTCTTTATTTTTACTATTTTCTGCATTGTTGTTATGATGTCATTTCATAGTGTTGTGTGAACCAGGTTAAAGGTTAGTAGATAAGGGATTCTGGGCGCCGCACAGTCTGAATAACAAGGATTCCATTATTGTCGAGGGAGATTACTGAGGTTTATCTTAGAATGATGGATGGACATGATATACTGACTTGGGGTACAAGGTAATAACATCAAAGAAGGGAGTGCCCATTGAGGGTTGCCAGATGTTGTTGAAGAAACGTGTAACAGAGGGTATATAAACTGAGATATTTTCTTTGTTCAGTAGTTTGGAATAGCTAGAGGCGAAGCCACGTGCCTTTGTTAGAAACGAACCATGGTACCTATTAAATATTTGAATGAACTCCCCAGCTAAGTAGTAATATTCTTGTATCCTTAATTACTTGATACCCGAGAAACTCATCATAACAATTGTAGAATAATAGTGAAGACATCAAAACTATGAAATACACACATGGAATCATGTAGTAACCAAAAAGTGTTAAACAAATCAAAATAAATTTGAGATTCTTCAAATAGCCACCCTTTGCCTTTGTGATTTATTTAGAATTCAAGGCAACTTAACCAGCATGTCTACCACAGTATTCTGCAGTGATACGCCATCCCATCTGGTTTGGGCTTAGTGGGACTATCATTTGTTTTTCAACAGACACAACTCAACACACCTCAGGCTGTGTAAGGGCTATTTTACCAAGAAGGAGAGTGATGGAGTGCTGCATCAGATGACCTGGCCTCCACAATCCCCCGACCTCAACCCAATTGAGATGGTTTGGGATGAGTTGGACCGCAGAGTGAAGGAAAAGCAGCCAACAAGTGCTCAGCATATGTGGGAACTCCTTCATGACTGTTGGAAAAGCATTCCAGGTGAAGCTGGTTGAGAGAATACCAAGAGTGTGGAATGCTGTTATCAAGGCAAAGGGTGGCTATTTGAAGAATCTGAAATGTGTTTAATACTTTTTTGGTTGCTACATGATTCCATGTGTTATTTCATAGTTTTGATGTCTTCACTATTATTCTACAATGTAGAAAATAGTAAAAATAAAGAAAAACCCTTGAATGAGTAGGTGTTCTAAAACTTTTGACCGTTAGTGAATACAGTACCAGTCAAAAGTTTGGACACACCTACTCATTCCAAATCGCAGATACTGATAGTGAGGATTTGTTCAATCAGTCACTTGCATGAACACAGAAATTGGTTATTAGAAAAGCACAAACAGAACATTTTCCATCACAATTGTATCAGAGAGGAAGAAGTGTAGTGAGAGGTTTCACTCTCCTCAAAATATGCCCAATGCGTTTTTTTATAGGCTTATTTTCAAATCAAATCAAATCAAATTGTATTGGTCACATGCGCCGAATACAACAGGTGCAGACATTACAGTGAAATGCTTACTTACAGCCCTTAACCAACAGTGCATTTATTTTTAACAAAAAAGTAAAAATAAAACAACGACAAAAAAGTGTTGAGAAAAAAAAGAGCAGAAGTAAAATAAAGTGACAGTAGGGGAGGCTATGTATACAGGGGGGTACCGTTACAGAGTCAATGTGCGGGGGCACCGACTAGTTGAGGTAGTTGAGGTAATATGTACATGTGGGTAGAGTTAAAGTGACTATGCATAAATAATTAACAGAGTAGCAGCAGCGTAAAAAGTGATGGGGTGGGGGGCAGTGCAAATAGTCCGGGTAGCCATGATTAGCTGTTCAGAGTCTTATGGCTTGGGGGGTAGAAGCTGTTGAGAAGTCTTTTGGACCTAGACTTGGCACTCCGGTACGCTTACCGTACGGTAGCAGAGAGAACAGTCTATGACTAGGGTGGCTGGAGTCTTTGACAATTTTGAGGGCCTTCCTCTGACACCGCCTGGTATAGAGGTCCTGGATGGCAGGAAGCTTGGCCCCAGTGATGTACTGGGCCGTATGCACTACCCTCTGTAGTGCCTTGCGGTCAGAGGCCAAGCAGTTGCCATACCAGGCGGTGATGCAACCAGTCAGGATGCTCGATGGTGCAGCTGTAGAATTTTTTGAGGATCTGAGGACCCATGCCAAATCTTTTCAGTCTCCTGAGGGGGAATAGGCTTTGTCGTGCCCTCTTCACGACTGTCTTGGTGTGTTTGGACCATGATAGTTCGTTGGTGATGTGGACACCAAGGAACTTGAAGCTCTCAACCTGTTCCACTACAGCCCCGTCGATGAGAATGGGCGTGCTCAGTCCTCTTTTTTTTCCTGTAGTCCACAATCATCTCCTTTGTCTTGGTCACGTTGAGGAGAGGTTGTTGTCCTGGCACCACACGGCCAGGTCTCTGACCTCCTCCCTATAGGCTGTCTCATCGTTGTGGTGATCAGGCCTACCACTGTTGTGTCGTCGGCAAACTTAATGATGGTGTTGGAGTCGTGCCTGGCCATGCAGTCATGGGTGAACAGAGAGTACAGGAGGGGACTGAGTACGCACCCCTGAGGGGCCCCCGTGTTGAGATCAGTGTGGCAGATGTGTTGTTACCTACCCTTACCACCTGGGCGCCGTCAAAGTCCAGGATCCAGTTGCAGAGGGAGGTGTTTAGTCCCAGGATCCTTAGCTTAGTGATGAGCTAGAGGGCACTATGGTGTTGAATGCTGAGCTGTAGTCAATGAATAGCATTCTCACGTAGGTGTTCCTCTTGTCCAGGTGGGAAGGGCAGTGTGGAGTGCAATAGAGATTTCATCATCTGTGGATCTGTTAGGGCGGTATGCAAATTGGAGTGGGTCTAGGGTTTCTGGGATAATGCTGTTGATGTGAGCCATACCAGCCTTTCAAGCACTTCATGGCTACAGACGTCAGTGCTACGGGTCGGTAGTCATTTAGGCAGGTTATCTTAGAGTCCTTGGGCACGGGGGACTATGGTGGTCTACTTGAAACATGTTGGTATTACAGACTCAGTCAGGGACATGTTGAAAATGTCAGTGAAGACACTTGCCAGTTGGTCAGCACATGCTCGGAGTACACGTCCTGGTAATCCGTCTGGCCCTGCGGCCTTGTGAATGTTGACCTGCTTAAAAGTCTTACTCACATCGGCTACGGAGAGCGTGATCACATAGTCATCCGGAACAGCTGGTGCTCTCATGCATGCTTCAGTGTTGCTTGCCTCGGCGAGCTATAGAAGTGGTTTAGCTCGTCTGATAGGCTGTGTCACTGGGCAGCTCGCGGCTGTGCTTCCCTTTGTAGTCTGTAATAGTTTTGTGGAGGTTTTGGACCTGAGCTTGTCGCCTGCCTTCCCGCAATTGGGACGACTCCCATTGTTAGGGCGGAGACTTGAGCATCTTGTCATAATATACAGATCTCTGATAGTATTTTCTGCTGGTCATGGCATTGTACTGTTTGGGAAAAAATTTAACCGTTTGTTGACCGCTTAATGAGGGTCAGTTAGTTGGCATCAAAATTTATCGAAATGTGTATCCCTAGACAAAATATCTAAATGGCTCTAATAATCCTGTTCACATCAGAAGTCAGTCTACCTGAAGGCGCTGATAAATGCAGAAAATCGCCTTTTCAAAATAAAAACTTCTGCCACAGCGACCATGTTATTTTTGTGAGTTCAGACATAACGTTATGTGAAAACAACTTTTAAGACGCAAACATTTAGTTGTTCCTAACTCACTTCACTCGCCCTAAAGAGGGAGCTCAATTACACAGCTGGAACGCAGAATAAGGTGTTTACATGTCCTAATAATTATCCCCTGATGTACCATTCTAGTAACAAACCAACAATTGGCCACTAGCTGTCATTATAGCTATTTAAAGGGAGATTACTAATGAATAAATACATTTTCTATACATTTCTATTGAATAATAAATCACCGGAATAAGTTCTATACAAATCAAATGCTAGACTAGAAGCGTGGGGTAATAATTTTGAGATGCTTTTTTCCAGTGGAGGTTAGTTGATGACTTGCCTGGCAGGGCTGTGGGATAATTCAAATGGAACTGTTAACAGCCATTACCCAGGTAGTATTGTGAATAACTAACAGCTATTAACCAATCGCCATCCAGGATCCAACTGTACGGTTTTATAATGAGGGATCTAGTCTAGATTAAACCTCATAGGAAGACAGTTGTATCATGTGGAGGTTTCATTCAGGTCTCTCTGTTTAACTAAATACTCTGTCTTTGGCAGGAGAGAGACCAGACTCTCACTCTGACAGCAGTAAGAGTCCTTCAGGGGAACCAGACCCAGAGACGTCCAAACCAGCGATGCCACACCACTGCTCCCAGTGTAATATGGGTTTTAAGTGGTTATGGAAGCTAAAAGAGCATGAAAGGAAACACACAGGAGAAAAGCCTTTCCACTGCTCCCAGTGTGGAAAGACATTTTCGAGATCACAGAACCTAAAAATACATCAGAGGACACATACAGGGGAGAAACCTTTTCTCTGCTCCCAGTGTGGAAAGTGTTTTACCCAGTTATGGAGCCTGAACAAACATAATAGAATACACACAGGAGAAAAGCCTTACCACTGTTCCCACTGTGGAAAGAATTTTAGGTTGTTAGATAAGCTGAAGGAACACGAGAGGACACACACAGGGGAGAAACCTTATCATTGCTCCATGTGTGGAAAGAGTTTTACCCATTTAGGGAGCCTGAACAAACATAATAGAATACACTCAGGAGAAAAGCCTTACCCCTGTGCACATTGTGGAAAGAGATTTTCACGCTCACAGGACCAAAAATCACATGAGAGGACACACACGGGGGAGAAACCTTTCCACTGCTCCCTGTGTGGAAAGGATTTTACCCATTTAGGGAGCCTGAACAAACATAAGAATAGAATACACTCTGGAGTGAAGCCTTACCCATGTTCCCATTGCCTAATGAATTTCAGGTTGTTAAATAACCTTAAGGAGCATGAGAGGACACACACATCTTACCACGGTCCCCGTGGTAAAGGAGTTGACCAATTTAGGGAACCTATAAGATCATGCGAGGACACACAGGGGCCAAATCATGCAATCGCTCCCAGTGTGGAAAGAGTTTAAACCCAGTTAGGAAACCTGAAAAGGCACGTGGACATACACACACACACACAGGGGAGGATAAAGCTCACAGTTTGGAAAGAGTTTTAGTCAGGGAACCTAATTGTGGAAAGACATTTTCCCGGACAGAAGACTTGAAGTCACATGACAGAATAGAGAGGCTGTGTTTGACTATTGTTTTTTATGCCACATTAAATCATATTGTTTAGATGAAATCTTACTCAAGAATAGGCTATTTTAGTTATTTCCTCTGGAGACATGATGTCTAAAATCAGATTACAATTTTAAAATATGTATTTTGTTTTGATTCTACATTTTGATATATTGGATACAAGTATGAACCTTTTAAATGTTTATTATATGATTTGGATATTTTAAAATGTAAATTGTTAATTGGATGAATATTGTGTGTATTTCTTGATTCTAACCTTGAAACCTCATGAAATGTAGTTTGTTTGGTTTCATTGAGTTAATTTGTGTACTAGTCTCCAAGCTAAAGCTGTATGCACATGTGATGATGATCTGATAAGTTGTTAACATGAAAAACATTCACTACCTCATGAATGTTCCCATCAGTATTATTCCACCATATCAGAGAAAACACCGGTGCTGATTTGTAAAACACATTTGATTTAATGCAACATTTTTATCTGAATAAAAATAAAATGAGTATTTTTTAAACCGTGTCAGCCACTAGTGGACATTCATTATATACATCTATGTACTTACAGAAATGAGCTCTTCTGATTGGGTGAGTGGATGGCTGGAAGGTTGATAACACAACGTGTCAGTCAGAACATCAGGAGAGCTCTTCTGATTGGGTGAATGGATGGCTGGAAGGTAGATGACACAAAGTGTCAGTCAGAACACAAGGAGAGGGTTTTGAGAGCCTTTGACCTTTTATATTTAAATCAGTTTGCTTCTTTAGTCCATTTTCTAGTGCCTTCAGATGGTATTCATACCCCTTGACTTATTCCACAATTTGGTTGTTACAACCTGTATTCAAAATAAATTAAATTATTTGTACATGGTTTTTAGAAGTTTTGCTAATTTTTAATTTAAGGTGACAGTGACACCATTCCATACCGCCTTGCACACACTTGTCTATATCTAGCTGATCCAGGGTGTAATCATTAGTCCATCAGTTGCAGACGAGAATCTTTCAACAGACTCATCGGAATGAACACACCCCTGATCACCCGCACACACAGTTCACTTTCATAGCAGCCGCATACAAACAGCATGATCCCTTTCATAGCAGCCACATACAAACAGCATGATCCCTTTCATAGCAGCCACATACAAACAGCATGATCCCTTTCATAGCAGCCACATACAAACAGCATGATCCCTTTCATAGCAGCCACATACAAACAGCATGATCACCAGTTCCCTTTCATAGCAGCCGCATACAAACAGCATGATCACTTTGCTCATGGTATAGGTCCTTCTCACATCTACGCGTTCTCCTCCTCTCACCTCTTCCCTTACCTTGTGGACTTCAATGCACAACACATCAGCTGTATATGACCAGGCGGAAAAACCTTTCCAAGCCAAACCATATCATAACCGCTAACCGCTACACACAGCCTACATTGTTGTCACCATATTAGCTAAAGTAATGTTATAGTCAACATAGCTAATAGAACTACACTATTATCCCCCCAAAAATGACTGTAGGTTCTTGAACAGACTATGAGGTACGTTTTGGTTTGCTCCAGTTGGTGGGTGTGGCTAGAGGCTAAGGCATTCTGGGCCGTTTTTTCACTACCTTGACATTTTTGTCTTCTACAGCGGTCCTCCTTTATGGTTATGGGTTCAGCTGTATAGGATAATCCATTATGGTTATGGGTTCAGCTGTATAGGATAATCCAGTGCTTTATGGTTATGGGTTCAGCTGTATAGGATAATCCAGTGCTTTATGGTTATGGGTTCAGCTGTATAGGATAATCCAGTGCTTTATGGTTATGGGTTCAGCTGTATAGGATAATCCAGTGCTTTATGGTTATGGGTTCAGCTGTATAGGATAATCCAGTGCTTTATGGTTATGGGTTCAGCTGTATAGGATAATCCAGTGCTTTATGGTTATGGGTTCAGCTGTATAGGATAATCCAGTGCTTTATGGTTATGGGATCAGCTGTATAGGATAATCCAGTGCTTTATGGTTATGGGTTCAGCTGTATAGGATAATCCAGTGCTTTATGGTTATGGGATCAGCTGTATAGGATAATCCAGTGCTTTATGGTTATGGGTTCAGCTGTATAGGATAATCCAGTGCTTTATGGGTTCAGCTGTATAGGATAATCCAGTGCTTTATGGTTATGGGTTCAGCTGTATAGGATAATCCAGTGCTTTATGGGTTCAGGACACTCAGCTAAAAGCAGTAGAATGTCACTACACACTGTGATGCCACGAGAGGCTACCGCTTCCAGCGGGGTTGCCCAAGTAGTGCAAGGAGTCCAGGTTCAACCAAACAAGGATTTTTATTCAAGGTCTTCGGCAACTAACGAAATTGTAACACAATTCTCTTCTCTTCCAAACCCACTCTCCAGACCGTGTCTCTTCCCTTCCAAAACAACCCCAGCCTATCAGCCCCTGATTGGTTTCAGCTGCGTGGGAAGATTGGCCACAGAGGGTTGGAGTTCCCCGACCATACCAGCAGATGGAGCCATAGCTGTCTGGGTTTGCAGCCACCTCGGGGGATGTACCGTCCCTCCAGGACACAGCCTCTCGTGACATCACAACACTTTGGAGACATTTACAGTATATGAGTGATTATGTGTCATAACCTTCTAACCTTTCGGTTACTGGCACAACGCTCTTAACCACTAAGCTACCTGCCGCCCCAAAGTCTCGTCCTAACGCTTGTTTCTTGGTGAACGATTTACTTTCCATATTTCTTCATGCACAATAAACAAACAAAAAACATGATGGGTGATTGGGCGGGGGGTTCGCACATTGTAGTCGCTGGTTCTAATCCCCGAGCCGAGGCGGTAGAAAAATCTGCCCGACGTGCCCCTTGAGCAAGGCACTTAACCCTAATTGCTCCTGTAAGTCGCTATTGGTTTAGTTTCTAACCAAGCACACTGGTTGTTCATTCTGTTGGCATAGTTTCTAGCCAAACACACTGGTTGATCAATTGATAATGATGGTAAAACAGGTCCCAGTTGATATTGATGGTAAAACTAACTCAAAAAGGGCACTAAAATGATCAGGGTGAAATAAACGGTAAATCCAAAGGTATAAATCATGAAGTGAAAAGGTATAAATCATTCTAGACCCATCTTAACTTAACCCCTTATGTACCATTCTAGACCCATCTTAACTTAACCCCTTATGTACCATTCTAGACCCATCTTAACTTAACCCCTTATGTACCATTCTAGCCCCATCTTCACTTAACCCCTTATGTACCATTCTAGCCCCATCTTAACTTAACCCCTTATGTACCATTCTAGCCCCATCTTAACTTAACCCCTTATGTACCATTCTAGACCCATCTTAACTTAACCCCTTATGTACCATTCTAGACCCATCTTAACTTAACCCCTTATGTACCATTCTAGCACCATCTTAACTTAACCCCTTATGTACCATTCTAGCCCCATTTTAACTTAACCCCTTATGTACCATTCTAGCCCCATCTTAACTTAACCCCTTATGTACCATTCTAGCACCATCTTAAATTAACCCCTTATGTACCATTCTAGACCCATCTTAACTTAACCCCTTATGTACCATTCTAGTAGCAAACCAACAATTGGCCACTAGGTGTCATTATAGTAATTAAAGCGATTCCATATAAATAAACATGTTCCATATATTTATATTCAGTAGTAAATCACCAAAATAAGTTCTATACATGTTTTATTTTACATACAAACCAAATGCTAGGCTGGAAGCATGGGGTGATAATGTCTTGATGATTCTTTCTAGTGGAGATTAGTTTATGAATTGCCTGGCAGGGCTGTGGGACAGTGGATGTGTAGGAATAATTCAAATGGAACTGTTAACAGGCATTACCCGGGATTAAGGTGAATAACTAACAGCTATCAACCAATCAGCATCCAGGATCCACATTTTGTTAAATAATGAGGGATCTAGTCTGGATTCAACCTCATAGGAAAACAGTTTTATCATGGAGGTTTCATTCAGGTCTCTCTGTTTAACTAAATACTCTGTTTTGTCTTTGGCAGGAGAGAGACCAGACTCTCCCTCTGACAGCAGAAAGAGTCCTTCAGGGGAACCAGACCCAGAGACGTCCAAACCAGCGATGCCACACCACTGCTCCCAGTGTAATATGGGTTTTAAGTGGTTATGGAAGCTAAAAGAGCATGAAAGGAAACACACAGGAGAAAAGCCCTTCCAATGCTCCCAGTGTGGAAAGAGATTCTCACGATCACATGACCTAAAATCACATGAGAGGACACACACAGGGGAAAAACCACACAATTGCTCCCAGTGTGGAAAGCTTTTTTCCCATTTAGGGAACCTGAACAAACATAAGAGAATACACTCTGGAGAGAAGCCTTACTCCTGTTCCCATTGTGGAAAGAATTTTAGGTTGTCAGATAACCTGAAGTCGCATGAGAGGACACACATGGGAGAAACCTTACCATTGCTCCCTGTGTGGAAAGGATTTTACCAAGTTAGGGAACCTGAAAGATCATGAGAAGAAACACACAGGAGAAAAGCCTTACCACTGCTCCAAGTGTGGAAAGAGATTTTCAACATCATCGGACCTAATAAAGCATGAGCAGACACATACAGGGGAGAAATCTTACCATTGCTCACAGTGTGGAATTAGTTTTTTACGATCACATGACCTAAAAATCACATGAGAGGACGCACACAGGGGGAAAAACCACACAGTTGCTCCCAGTGTGGAAAGTGTTTTTGCATTTAGGGAACCTGAACAAACATAAGAAAATACACTCTGGAGAGAAGCCTTACCCCTGTTCCCATTGTGGAAAATTCTTTAGGTTGTTAGATAACATGAAGGCGCATGAGAGGACGCACACAGGGGAGAAACGTTACCATTGCACCCTGTGTGGAAAGAGATATGCACGATCATATGACCTAAAATCACATAAAAGGACCCACACAGGGGGAAAAAACCACACAATTACACACACAGGGGAAAAACCACACAATTGCTCCCAGTGTGGAAATAATTTTACCCAGTTAGAGAACCTGTTGCCATTGTGGAAATAAATTTTCAGGATCACATTACCTAAATTCACATCAAATCAATATGTATTTATACAGCACATTTCAATCAATGTGCTTTACAGAAGAAAAAAAATGAACAATTTTTTTTAAAATTAAATATTTACTACACAAACATAAGATAAAAAACTAAAGAATAACTAAAGAAAATGAAGGACTAAAAAGCTCCCTGAGGAAAAGCAAAGCTAAAATGGTGTGTCTTAAAATCTCTTTTAAATATGTCCACAGTTTCGTTCCCCCTCAGGTTCTCTGGCTATTCCAGAGGCTGGGAGGCATAGTAACTAAAGGCTGCCTCTCCATGCCTCTTGGTCCTGGGCTTTGGGATAGTTAAAAAGGCCAGTGCCAGAGGACCTGTGGGACCTACTGGGTACATAACTCAAAAGCATTTCTGACGTGTATTGGGGTGCACAATCGTGGATTGATTTAAAAACCAATAGAATCATCTTTAAATTAATTCTAAAACTCACAGGCAGCCAGTGAGACCTTAAAACCGGTGTAATGTGTGCTCTCCGTCTGGTCTTGGTCAGTACCCATCCTGCAGCATTCTGTATGTTTTGCAGTTGACCAATGTCTTTCTTGGGTAGACCAGACAGGAGAGCATTACAGTAGTCAAGCCTGCTTGTAATAAAAGCATGGATGAGTCTCTCTGTATCAGCCTGAGAGAGAAACGGCCGCACCTTGGCAATGTTCCTCAGGTGGTAAAAATCTATTTTGGTCACATTCCTAATGTGTGATTCAAAATTGAGTTCAGAAACTAAAATAACCTGGTGTTTTTATGCCTGTGAATTAACATGTGGTTAGATTCTCTGTGCTTTGGCTCCAACAATAATTACCTCAGTCTTGTCTTGATTTAGCTGGAGGAAGTTGTGAACCATCCAAGTATTTAAATCAGTCATACAGTCTAATAATTTATCTGTGGAGCTAAAATACTCTGGAGACACAGAAATGTAAAGTTGTGTATCGTCTGAGTAGCAGTGAAAACCAATGCTGTGCTTTCTGATAATGCTGCCAAGGGGTAACATATATAAACTGAACAGTACCGGACCCAAAATCGAACCTTGTGGAACGATTTTAATAGCTAGCATTTCGATGAATAGATTTTACATTTGACATTTTAGTCATTTAGCAGACGCTCTTATCCAGAGTGACTTACAGTTAGTGAGTGCATACACTATTTTAATTTTTTTTTTTTTCATTATATAAATAGGTACGCTTTAAGATATGGTGACAGCGGACACCCTTGTTTAACTCCTCTTGACAGTACAAAACGAAGTAGCCACTATTTACTATTTTACACCTGGGGTTCCTATACATTACTTTTACCCATTTTAAAAGATGCTCACTGAAATTGAAAAAAAAAATCCAGGCATTTATATATAAAATCCAGTTTTTACTTTATCAAAGGCCTTTTCAGAATCCGCTATGAATACCAGGCCGGGCTTCTTAGATGTTTCATGATGTTCTATTATTTCTAGTAGTTGTCGTATATTATCTCCAATGTATCGTCCATGTAAAAAACCTGTCTGATCGGGATGAACAATACCTGGGTAAAAACCTTTTTAATTCTGAGTGCTATGTGCATTTCGCTAATATTTTTGGCCTCCAGTTTTTTTTTGGTGGACTGGATCTTTATTTTTGCCATCTGGATCTTGTTTTATTAATAGTGAAATCAGACCTTCCTGCTGAGTACCTGTCAGACTACCATTTCTATAGGAGTTAAAACAAGCTAATAAAGGAGCTTTGAGTATATAAAAAGGCTTGATATACCTCTACCGGTATGCCATCTAGCCCTGGTGCCATCAAGCCCTGGTGCCATCTAGCCCTGGTGCCATCTAGCCCTGGTGCCATCAAGCCCTGGTGCCATCAAGCCCTGGTGCCATCAAGCCCTGGTGCCATCTAGCCCTGGTGCCATCTAGCCCTGGTGCCATCTAGCCCTGGTGCCATCTAGCCCTGGTGCCATCAAGCCCTGGTGCCATCTAGCCCTGGTGCCATCTAGCCCTGGTGCCATCTAGCCCTGGTGCCATCTAGCCCTGGTGCCATCTAGCCCTGGTGCCATCAAGCCCTGGTGCCATCAAGCCCTGGTGCCATCTAGCCCTGGTGCCATCTAGCCCTGGTGCCATCAAGCCCTGGTGCCATCAAGCCCTGGTGCCATCTAGCCCTGGTGCCATCTAGCCCTGGTGCCATCTAGCCCTGGTGCCATCAAGCCCTGGTGCCATCTAGCCCTGGTGCCATCTAGCCCTGGTGCCATCTAGCCCTGGTGCCATCAAGCCCTGGTGCCATCTAGCCCTGGTGCCATCTAGCCCTGGTGCCATCTAGCCCTGGTGCCATCTAGCCTGGTGCCATCAAGCCCTGGTGCCATCTAGCCCTGGTGCCATCTAGCCCTGGTGCCATCTAGCCCTGGTGCCATCAAGCCCTGGTGCCATCTAGCCCTGGTGCCATCTAGCCCTGGTGCCATCTAGCCCTGGTGCCATCTAGCCCTGGTGCCATCAAGCCCTGGTGCCATCAAGCCCTGGTGCCATCTAGCCCTGGTGCCATCTAGCCCTGGTGCCATCTAGCCCTGGTGCCATCTAGCCCTGGTGCCATCTAGACCTGGGGCCATCTAGCCCTGGGGCCATCTGGCCCTGGTGCCATCTAGCCCTGGGGCCATCTAGCCCTGGTGCCATCAAGCCCTGGTGCCATCTAGCCCTGGTGCCATCAAGCCCTGGTGCCATCTAGCCCTGGTGCCATCTAGCCCTGGGGCCATCTGGCCCTGGTGCCATCTAGCCCTGGTGCCATCTAGCCCTCAAGCCCTGGTGCCATCAAGCCCTGGGGCCATCTAGCCCTGGTGCCATCAAGCCCTGGGGCCATCTAGCCCTGGTGCCATCAAGCCCTGGGGTTTTCCCAGACTGATAGGATTTAATAGCCTCTAAACGTTATTCCTCTATCATTTTGCTTTCGCACTGATCATTTTATGATTTTATCATTTTTATTTTTATTTATCAAGCCCTGGGGCCTCAGCCCTGGGGCCACTAGCCCTGGGGCCATCTAGCCTGATCTAGCCCTGATCTAGCCCTGGGGCCATAGCATCTAGCCCTGGTGCCATCTAGCCCTGGTGCCATCTAGCCCTGGTGCCATCTAGCCCTGGTGCCATCTAGCCCTGGGGCCATCTAGCCCTGGTGCCATCTAGCCCTGGTGCCATCTAGCCCTGGTGCCATCTAGCCCTGGTGCCATCTAGCCCTGGTGCCATCTAGCCCTGGGGCCATCTAGCCCTGGTGCCATCTAGCCCTGGTGCCATCAAGCCCTGGTGCCATCTAGCCCTTTACCGTAATCGTCGTTCAGAGGACGAGACGGAAAATAAAAACATCTGCTGAAAAATATTTAGTTTCCTCTTAAAATATCATTTGGAGAATCGTAGATTCTTTAGTAACGAGTTTCTGCTCATTCTTTTTGGTAGCGTTTTTTTCTGTGTTGGAGATTCAGGAAGAGTTTGGTGCATTTTCCTCCATATTCCGTCCAGTTTGCTTTATCTCTGTCTAATAGATAACATCAGATAGTTCCGGAATAAGTTCCTCCAGTTCTTTTGGTTTTTCCTCTAACCTATTCTGTGTCTCTGTAGCATCGTGTTTTATTGCTATCTACCTGTACTATTAGTTCATGTGTTTTCCCTTGTTAGTTGTTACGGATACAGGTATCCTGTGTCTTTTTGTGTTTTTCCTCTCCTTCTGCCCTAATCACAGGTGTCCTGTATGTTCCTGATTGGTGGTCGTTGAGGTGTTTGCTGATTGCTAAGGTGGACCAATCAGTGAACATTCCTCTGCATTGCCCCACCTGTAGCTGGTTTTTCCATCACACATCCCATTGTTTAAAAGCCGGTCAGTTGTTTTTTTGTTAGAGACTATTTCCGTATGTGAGTATGGATACTGTGGTGTCCTGTGTTTTGTTTACTCACTCATTTGCTGGTTACTCTGTTTGGTAACTTTGTGTGTTTCTGGGAAAAAGGGGAATTTAGGCAAGTTGCCCTTGGGCGTACATTACCCGTAGGAAGAAAACTGTCTAAAAACACTAGTTAGACCTGAGCGGACCACCCACTGTATTTTTGTATGATTAGCAGTAGCTTAGCAGTTCTTGAGGCAGGCAAGATCAGTTTAGGGTGTTTTACACTATTGTTTCATTTCTTGGGTCCTGCTCAGCCCTTTTTCCCAAACCTTTACCGTGTGTTCAACAATAAACCTTTTATGTTTGACGGTAGTTTATGGTTGTCGTGTAGTTTTATTTCTCACTGTTCCATGTCACACTTATAATTTGCATGAATTATGTTACGGGTCTCATGTCCATCCACCCTAGACGTTTAAAGCCACGGGGTTCGTAACATAAAGTGGGGGGCTCGTCCGGGATCACTCTCATTGATACTCATGCAAATTAGTTAGTGTCTGGGTCAGTGTTGAGCTTGGCAGCTGTCCTTGGCAGAATGTCCTTGAGTGGCCCAGCCAGAGCCCGGACTTGAACCTGATCGAACATCTCTGGAGAGATCTTTGTTGAAGCACCTTTGGTTGTTGAAGCACCGATTACAGCCTCAAGTCTTCTTGGGTATGACGCTACATGCTTGGCACACCTGTATTTGGGGAGTTTCTCACATTCTTCTCTGCAAATCCTCTCAAGCTCTGTCAGGTTGGATGGGGAGCGTCGCTGCACAGCAATTTTCAGGTCTCTCCAGAGATGTTCGATCGGGTTAATTTCTGGGCTCTGGCTGGGCCATTCAAAGACATTCAGAGACTTGTCCTAAACAGTTTGGACCTACACAGTATTGTTACACCATGTAGGAGCAGTTTGGACCTAGTTGCCTTATTGGGATATTATCTGTTCGTTTGACTGATTTCCTAAATGCTGATGTGCAGTAGTATGGTAGGTTGTTTTAAATTCTCACTCATTAAAGATATTCACTAATCAACACATGCTTCTCTTTGTACGTCTCAATATAATATTATTTAATGAAATAAATGAAAAATCAACTTTTTTGTCTCAAAATAAAATGAACATTTCCCTTGACTGTGTTACCCTTCCCACCCAGCAGATGGCAGTGTGCCAGGCGATGCTGCCAGTGTGACGTATAATCTAGTGGACGGGACGCTTCTTCAACAACAACAGCTCGTCAACCACCTCCGTAGCTTCAAAGGCAAAAAAACATTGAAGCTCTTTAAACTCTTTCGGTGTATATTAGCCACTGTGTTTTAAACACACTTGTCGTATCTACTTGCTAGTTACCCTATTTAATATTTACGTTGTTGTTAGTCAGCTAGCTGGCTGGGTAAATTAGCACCAGCCTAGTCACTAATGCTAACTGGCTATCTAGCTAACATCCCCGACCATGAGCTCACTAAGCTACTCTCCTCCTGCTAAAGAAGAGGAGGTCTGCTGGACGGAGAAAGAGGGTCTGTGGCTGAAGTTGTCGTGAAAGAGGAGGAGGAAGAGGAGGATGTCACAGTAAAGAAAGAAGTAGAGGTTGAGGCTGTTACCGTGAAAGAAGAAGAGAAAGACGTAGAAGCTTTTAGGGAAAGAGGAGGAGGATGTTACAGTGAAAGAAGAGGAAGACGCGTTCAGAGTGAAAGAGGAGGAGGAGGAGGAGGAGATGACTGTCGCAGTGAAAGAAGAGGAAGACATTTTTGGAATAAAGGAAGAGGGGGAGATTACTGTCACATTGGAAGAAGAAGAAGAGACTAGAGATCTGATTAACAACAGTGAGTAATATATTAAAAACAGGAGCACAAACTCTGCAGTTGTTGAACCGATGTGTGGTTTTAAAGGGCCATTCTAATGAAGGTCTACACTTTAATATGTTGTTCTGTAGGAATTGTTAAATCTACAAAGAGTGGGGGGCGGCCAACAAAACGTTAATGGATCAAATGCTTCACATTATATATTTCACTACCTTTGTAAACATCTGAATATCTCTTTCTGTAGTGCTTTACTCAGTGTCTGTGCTTGACATCACATAAAAGCATAAAACAACTTGTGTGTGACTCGTGTCAAGACAAAGAAGGGTCATTTTGATCTGGATTAAATTTATTTAAAAAATAATTACTACAGGTTATTTAAAATCCTTAAGAGTTTATTGACCCACCCGTGCGTCAATCTAAGTAACATAATGAAAAATAAACTCCATCAAAATCCGTCAGTTGAAGCTAGAGATATTGAGACGCAGCATGGGCTGAGTCTTAATCCACCACATCTGCCTATGTTGGAAGTAAGGGGTTAAATATGTCCAAAAATATTTCCTGAGTTTTCTTATATCTCCATCGTTAAGACAGTGGATGAATCAAATGACCCTCCATCGTTAAGACAGTGGATGAATCAAAATGACCCTCCATCGTTAAGACAGTGGATGAATCAAATGACCCTCCATCGTTAAGACAGTGGATGAATCAAATGACCCTCCATCGTTAAGACAGTGGATGAATCAAATGAGCCTCCATCGTTAAGACAGTGGATGAATCAAATGACCCTCCATCGTTAAGACAGTAGATGAATCAAATGACCCTCCATCGTTAAGATAGTGGATGAATCAAATGACCCTCCATCGTTAAGACAGTGGATGAATCAAATGACCCTCCATCGTTAAGACAGTGGATGAATCAAATGACCCTCCATCGTTAAGACAGTGGATGAATCAAATGACCCTCCATCGTTAAGACAGTGGATGAATCAAATGCATTATTATCTAAATATTGAACAAAATGTGGGCTACAGAGAGAAAAAGAATAGTTCAATTTGAAGCCATATGGCATAAAATATTACAAGCACTGGAGATATTCAAAGGATGAGGAAGGAGAGAAAATCAGATTGTGAGACAAACAGGATGGGTGGATATGGTGGGAACATGTGGGTCTGAGCAGGTGGGATGTCAATGTTTGTAGTAAATGTTTAGTTGTCAATTGTCTTTGTCTAAGTATGTCGTTGTAGTAAGAAAAAGACAATCTTTCAAAAACAAACAGTATATATTTTTTAAAAAATAGAGAGATATTCACGGGTCCAAAAGACAGTTTGAAATTAATTTAGCCAACGAAAGAATTTCTACAAAATGAAACAAAACATACATAAAGAACTGGTTTAGATTCTTAAATAGACCTACAATAACAATAATAATAATAAAACGAATCATAAATACGAAAATAAATCATACGAATTTGAGAAATTGCATCAAATCTGAATAGCGAGTTGAACAAAGTTTTCTCATCTATAATCAGCTAAGACGTTTTCTAAGAATTGAAAAATCTGTCGATGTGCCCTTGAGCAAGGCACTTAACCCTAATTGCCCCTGTAAGTCGCTCTGGATAAGAGCGTGAACAGTAACCTAGGCCAAGGCTCCGTTCACTCTAAGTATGTCGTTGTAGTAAGAAAAAGACAATCTTTCAAAAACATACAGTATATATTTTTTAAAAATAGAGAGATATTCACGGGTCCAAAAGACGAAATAATTTCTACAAAATGAAACAAAACATACATAAAGAACTGGTTTAGATTCTTAAATAGACCTACAATAACAATAAAACTAATCATAAATACGAAAATAAATAATACGAATTTGAGAAATTGCATCAAACCTGAATAGCGAGTTGAACAAAGTTTTCTCATCTATAATCAGCTAAAACATTTCTAAGAATTGAAAAATCTGTCGATGTGCCCTTGAGCAAGGCACTTAACCCTAATTGCTCCTGTAAGTCGCTCTGGATAAGAGTGTCTACTAAATGACTAAAAAAATAATAATACAAAAAATAAAACATTCCCCTTGTAGATTTCTTTTCACTCCTCCTCTAACTGTCGTTTAGTTAAATGAAAAAGGCCTCCATCTTCGCAATGAACAGTAACCTAGGCCAAGGCTCCGTTCACTCGCTCCCTCTCTCTCCTCAGCAGCAGGCGCACGTGACGTGAGCAGCCGGAACCAGTTTCAGCTGGACATAAGCTGTACGTTTTATGGTGTTGCAATGGTCTGACACAGATAACAAGCTCCACGCGGTCATCAGGAGGGGTCCAGTCGGTAAATACATTTTAATTGCACATACCCCAGACTCGTGGCAATTATATCAGATCCAAGACAAAAGTCAGAATTTAGGACCTGGATCCGGGGTCGGATCTAGGAATTCCGGGTCTGTTAGACCTATGCAGACCTCTAGCACCAACTCCTCTGTAAAGTACAAATGAACAATAAAAGGGGACATGAATAGCCATGCTAGCCCAATGACGACGTGTGCAGAGAAAAGTACAGCCACTAGCTAGCATGTACAGCATTCACAAATCAACAGATACAAAGTTAATGACTGACAGGAATACATATCACAATATCATGGTGGGAAACCATTATAAAACACTGGTAGTAATATCAGGAATGGAACTATTCAGATTCTGGAACTATTTAGATTCTGGAACTATTTAGATTCTGGAACTATACAGATTCTGGAACTATTTAGATTCTGGAATTATTTAGATTCTGGAACTATTCAGATTCTGGAACTATACAGATTCTGGAACTATTTAGATTCTGGAAATCTACAGATTCTGGAACTATTCAGATTCTGGAACTATACAGATTCTGGAACTATTTAGATTCTGGAACTATACAGATTCTGGAACTATTTAGATTCTGGAACTATACAGATTCTGGAACTATTTAGATTCTGGAACTATACAGATTCTGGAACTATACAGATTCTGGAACTATACAGATTCTGGAACTATACAGATTCTGGAACTATTTAGATTCTGGAACTATTTAGATTCTGGAACTATACAGATTCTGGAACTATACAGATTCTGGAACTATTTAGATTCTGGAACTATTTAGATTCTGGAACTATTTAGATTCTGGAACTATACAGATTCTGGAACTATACAGATTCTGGAACTATACAGATTCTGGAACTATTCAGATTCTGGATCTATTCAGATTCTGGAACTATTCAGATTCTGGAACTATTCAGATTATGGAACTATTTAGATTCTGGAACTATACAGATTCTGGAACTATTCAGATTCTGGATCTATACAGATTCTGGAACTATACAGATTCTGGAACTATACAGATTCTGGATCTATACAGATTCTGGAACTATTCAGATTCTGGACCTATACAGATTCTGGAACTATTCAGATTCTGGAACTATACAGATTCTGGAACTATACAGATTCTGGAACTATTCAGATTCTGGAACTATTCAGATTCTGGAACTATTCAGATTCTGGAACTATACAGATTCTGGAACTATTTAGATTCTGGAACTATTCAGATTCTGGATCTATACAGATTCTGGACCTATACAGATTCTGGAACTATTCAGATTCTGGAACTATACAGATTCTGGAACTATACAGATTCTGGAACTATTCAGATTCTGGAACTATTCAGATTCTGGAACTATTCAGATTCTGGAACTATTCAGATTCTGGAACTATTTAGATTCTGGAACTATACAGATTCTGGAACTATTCAGATTCTGGAACTATACAGATTCTGGAACTATACAGATTCTGGACCTATTCAGATTCTGGAACTATACAGATTCTGGAACTATACAGATTCTGGAACTATTCAGATTCTGGAACTATTCAGATTCTGGAACTATTTAGATTCTGGAACTATACAGATTCTGGAACTATTCAGATTCTGGATCTATACAGATTCTGGAACTATTCAGATTCTGGAACTATACAGATTCTGGAACTATACAGATTCTGGAACTATTCAGATTCTGGAACTATTCAGATTCTGGAACTATTCAGATTCTGGAACTATTCAGATTCTGGAACTATTTAGATTCTGGAACTATACAGATTCTGGAACTATTCAGATTCTGGAACTATACAGATTCTGGAACTATACAGATTCTGGACCTATACAGATTCTGGAACTATTCAGATTCTGGAACTATACAGATTCTGGAACTATTTAGATTCTGGAACTATACAGATTCTGGAACTATTTAGATTCTGGGGAATTATATCAAATGAAATTCAACACGTGGACTGTTTCAACTTATTTCTGAAGTCTCCAAAAAAACAAACATTTCAATTTATTATACTAAAAATGTCAAGGGTTTGTCACACAGTTCCTTAACTGTTTAATGGTAAAGCAAGCATGTATCCAGGTAAGCATTGACAGATTCCAATGGCAAACATAAAGATGGCAGAATTCAGATATGACGTCATTGTTTTTTTCCACTGAGTTTGTAAACTACAATTCAATGTGCCAATAAATCAGCACAATAATCTTTTTTTACTTCTTTATTTTTGGGGCGTCTTGAAGCTAAAATAGTTAATGACGACACTAAAAAAGGAGTAACGTGGAGGAATGTACAATACGGCCAACTTAGCAAAAAAAGGAATTAGTGGTAAGTGCAGAGGGCTGCCATCTCTATGCGTCTCCGCCATTGATATTGATGGTATAAAGGTACAAATATTATGAAAATTATAAAAATCTTGAAATCAGTCATGACAAATAAAGGGACATTCCGTATACAAATAAACAGTTTCCGTCCAACGTTATACACAATAAGCATTTATATAAAATGTTTCTAGTAATCCTGTTTACGGACTGATGGCTGATTCTGATAAATGCAGAAAATTGCCTTTTCAAAATAAAACCTCTACCACAGCGAGCATGTTATTTTTGTGAAGCATATTTTATTCTGAGTTCAGACATAGCTCAGTTGGTAGAGCATGGCGTTTGCAACGCCAGGGTTGTGGGTTCGATTCCCACGGGGGGCCAGTGACTACAATGTAAATAACGTTTTTATGTGAAATTGACTTCTAAGACAATTTACATTGTTGTTCCCAACTCACTTCATTCACGCTAAACAGGGAGGCTCGCTTGGCTGGTGCTGGATCACATGATCAAATACATCACTGGATCTATCACCTGTTCTAATCACTGTTCAACTGAAGACCCATCTTAACTTAACCCCTTATGTACCATTCTAGACCCATCTTAACTTAACCCCTTATGTACCATTCTAGCCCCATCTTAACTTAACCCCTTATGTACCATTCTAGCCCCATCTTAACTTAACCCCTTATGTACCATTCTAGCCCCATCTAAACCCCTTATGTACCATTCTAGACCCATCTTAACTTAACCCTTATGTACCATTCTAGCCCCATCTTAAATTAACCCCTTATGTACCATTCTAGACCAATCTTAACTTAACCCCTTATGTACCATTCTAGCCCCATCTTAACTTAACCCCTTATGTACCATTCTAGCCCCATCTTAACTTAACCCCTTATGTACCATTCTAGACCAATCTTAACTTAACCCCTTATGTACCATTCTAGCCCCATCTTAAATTAACCCCTTATGTACCATTCTAGACCCATCTTAACTTAACCTTATGTACATCTAGCCCCATCTTTATGTACCATTCTAGCCCCATCTTAACTTAACCCCTTATGTACCATTCTAGCCCCATCTAATCCCTATGTACATTCTAGCCCCACCTTAACTTAACCCCTTATGTACCATTCTAGCCCCATCTTAACTTAACCCCTTATGTACCATTCTAGACCCATCTTAAATTAACCCCCTTATGTACCATTCTAGCCCCATCTTAACTTAACCCCTTATGTACCATTCTAGACCCATCTTAAATTAACCCCCTTATGTACCATTCTAGCCCCACCTTAACTTAACTCCTTATGTACCATTCTAGCCCCATCTTAACTTAACCCCTTATGTACCATTCTAGACCCATCTTAACTTAACCCCTTATGTACCATTCTAGCCCCATCTTAACTTAACCCCTTATGTACCATTCTAGACCCATCTTAAATTAACCCCCTTATGTACCATTCTAGACCCATCTTATACTAACCCCCTTATGTACCATTCTAGACCCATCTTAACTTAACCCCTTATGTACCATTCTAGCTCCATCTTAACTTAACCCCTTATGTACCATTCTAGACCCATTTTACAGGGATTACCCATGAATCATGACTATCAACAAATCAGCATCCAGGATCCACATTTACGGTTTTATAATGAGGGATCTAGTCTGGATTAAACTTCATAGGAAGAAGAGCAGGAGATTTCATTTAGATATCTCTCTGTTTAACTAAATAATCTGTCTTTGGCAGGAGAGAGACCAGACTCTCATTCTGACAGACGCAAGAAGAGTTCTTCGGGGGAACCAGACCCAGAGACGGCCAAACCAGTGAGACGACACCACTGCTCCCAGTGTAGTTTGAGTTTTAAGTGGTTATGGAAGCTTATACAGCATGAGGGGACACACACATGGGAGAAACCACACCCCTGCTCCCAGTGTGGAAAGAGATTTACCCTGTTAGGGAACCTGAAAAAGCATAAAGGAATACACACAGGAGAAAAGCCAATGTTAGTGTGAAAAAGCACAACGCAGGAAAGTTTACCAGTGGGACCTGAAAAAGCATAAAGGAATACACACAGGAGAAAAGCCTTTCCAATGTTCCCTGTGTGGAATGGATTTTACCCAGTTAGGGAACCTAAAAACGCATGAGATGAAACACACAGGCGAAAAGCCTTTCCAATGTTCCCAGTGTGGAAAAAGATTTTCACGATCACAGGAACTAAAATCACATGAGAGGACACACACGGGGGATAAACCACACCACTGCTCCCATTGTGGAAAGGGTTTTACCCAATTAGGGAACCTGAACAAACATAAGAGAATACACTCTGGAGAAAAGCCTTACCACTGCGCCCAGTGTGGAAAGCGTTTTACCCAGTTAGGGAACCTGAACAACCATAAAATAATACACACAGGAGAAAAGCCTTTCCAATGTCAGTGTGGAATACACTGGAGCACTGCTCCCAGTGTGGAAAGAGATTTACCCAGTTAGGGAGCCTGAAAAAGCATAAAGGAATACACACAGGAGAAAAGCCTTTCCAATGTTCCCAGTGTGGAAAAAGATTTTCACGATCACAGGAACTAAAATCACATGAGAGGACACACACGGGGGATAAACCACACCATTGCTCCCATTGTGGAAAGGGTTTTACCCAGTTAGGGAACCTGAAAAAGCATGAGAGAAACACACAGGAGAAAAGCCTCAAGAAAAAAAGTACAGCACTAAAATCACTGGGGGGAGAAACCGCACCACTGCTCCCAGTGTGAAAAGAGTTTTACCCAGTTAGGGAGCCTGAACAACCATAAGAAGAGAATACACTCTGGAGAGAAATCTTAACATACTTTCCTGGACAGAGGACCTTAAATCACATGACAGAATAGAGAGGCTGTGTTCTGACTTATTTTTTTTTTTTTTTAATGAAATCACATTGTTTATGATATTGTCCCCTGTAGCTCAGTTGGTAGATTATGGCGCTTGCAACGCCAGGGTTGTGGGTTCCTTTCCCACGGGGGGCCAGTATGAAAATGTATTGACTCACTAACTGTAAGGCTCTGGATAAGAGCATCTGCTAAAATGACTAAAATGTAAAAAATTTGAAATCTTACTCAGAAATAGGCTTACTTTTGTTTGGATTTTTTCCTCTCGAGACATGATCACGTCTAAAATCAAATGACAATTTGAAAAAGTTTAATTTGGATTGATGGAATGCAAGTACTGAATGAACCCTCAGATGTTCATTATATGATTTGGATATTTAAAACATGTAAATGATTAAATTGATGAATCCAATGTGTATTTCTTGATTTTAACCTTGAAACCTCTTTAAGTTAGTTATTGTGTGTTCTAGTTTTCAAGCTAAAGATGGATGGAAACTACTGTGTTCTGACTTATGTTTTTATGTTTATTTTAGTAATGAAATCATGTTTATATGAAAAATAGGCTTTTACTTTTGTTTTAGTTTCCTCTCAAGAATGTCTAAAATCAATTTACTATTTTTATTAATAATTTGGATTGATAGAATACAAGTACTGTATGAACCGTCAGATGGTCATTATATGATTTTGATATTAAAAAATTTAAATAATAAAATAGATTAGTGGAATGTGTATTTCTTGATTTTAACCTTGAAATCTCATGAATGTAGTTGTTGTGTTTCATTGAGTTAATTTGTGTAGTCTTCTCTTCAAGCTAAAGGTGTATGAAAATTTGATTACGTTGTTCTGAAGAACACTCACTACCTCATGAATGTTCCCAAAAGTATTATTCCATCATGTCAGAGGTGCTGATTGTATAAAGCATTTTATTAATGCAACTTATTTTTTAATATAAATCTGAAAATATATAGCATGTTGATCGCCATTAGTGAATGTTCATTATATATATATACAGAGGAGCCTCTTAAAGAAGAAGTTACAGGTCTGGGAGCCAGAATTTTTTGGAAATTTCAAATTATAAATAAAAAAAAATTTTTTTTTTTTTTTTTGATATACATCTATGTATTGTTACAGTGGCTTGCGAAAGTATTCACCCCCCCTTGGCATTTTTCCTATTTTTTTTGCCTTACAACCTGGAATACAAATTGATTTTTTGGGGGGTTGTATCATTTGACTTACACAACATGCCTACCACTTTGAAGATGCAAAATAAGTTTTGGGGTGAAACAAACAAGAAATAAGACAAAAGATTCTCGATTGGATTGAGGTCTGGGCTTTGACTAGGCCATTCCAAGACATTTAAATGTTTCCCCTTAAACCACTCGAGTGTTGCTTTAGCAGTATGCTTAGGGTCATTGTCCTGCTGGAAGGTGAACCTCCGTCCCAGTCTCAAATCTCTGGAAGACTGAAACAGGTTTCCCTCAAGAATGTCCCTGTATTTAGCGCCATTCATCATTCCTTCAATTCTGACCAGTTTCCCAGTCCCTGCCAATGAAAAACATGAATGGATGGTGTTCTCGGGGTGATGAGAGGTGTTGGGTTTGCGCCAGACATAGCGTTTTCCTTGATGGACAAAAACCTCAATTTTAGTCTCATCTGACCAGAGTACCTTCCATTACATGAAATCCAAATATAAATCCATTTAAATTACAGGTTGTAATTCAACAAAATAGGAAAAACGCCAACAGGATGAATAATTTTGCAAGGCACTGTACGTGTTAGACCTAAATGGTTATTATCTGTCTGTTTGACTGAATGAATCCGAAATGGCCTAAATACAGATGTGTAGTAGATGTTAAGTTTGTTTTAAATTCTCACTCACTAAAAATGTTCACTAATCAACACATGCTTCTCTTTATACATCTCAATATAATATTATTGTTGCTACTTAGTTAAATGGAGAAAAAAACTAAACAGTATTGTCCCATCGCTGCAACTCCCATACGGACTCGGGAGAGGCAAAGGTCGAGAGCCATGCATCCTCCGAAACACGACCCCCCCGCCAAGCTGACACTGCTTCTTGACCCACTGCTCGCTTAACCCGGAAGCCAGCCGCACCAATGTTTCAGAGGAAACGCCATACAACTGGCGACCATGTCAGCATGCATGCGCCCGGCCCGCCACAGGAGTCGCTAGAGCGCGATGGGACAAGGACATCCCGGCCGGCCTAATCCGGACGACGCTGGGCCAATTGTGCGCCGCGTCATGGGTCTCCAGGTCGCGGCCGGCTGCGACACAGCCCCGGGATCGAACCCGGGTCTGTAGTGACGCCTCAAGCACTGCGATGCAGTGCCTTACAACGCTGCACCGGAAATTAATAACTTTTCCATCAACTTCCGGGTCAGTAGCTTCTGCCCAACATCACTCACACACACACACACACACACACACACACACACACACACACACACACACACCAACTGGCACTCACAAGTGCCTGAATGATTTATTGCCCCAATTGCTTCATATACACATAAAACCTGCACCACAGACA
Organism: Coregonus clupeaformis; assembly: GCF_020615455.1. Classification (NCBI taxonomy): domain Eukaryota; kingdom Metazoa; phylum Chordata; class Actinopteri; order Salmoniformes; family Salmonidae; genus Coregonus; species Coregonus clupeaformis. Next base: position 147,325 of record NW_025534675.1, read on the forward strand.
TAGGAAACACAGGAGACCCTTCACAGTTCCCACCTGGGTCTCACACATTATGGAAAATATACAATACTTACAAATATCTGAGGTGAGCTTCATACCAAAAGAGGCAATCTGCAGTGGACTTATAAATGAATGATATATACCCATTTGATTCTTGAAGAATATAATTTATAAATGCCTCATGAGCTTAGTCCAACTGTCGTACCCCGTCAGCACCCAAAATATAAGCTTGTTTTATACCAATGTTTGTAAACAAAGTAAATGTAAACAAACACTGTAAAACCTTAAAACATGGTTAAAACCAATCATTGTGATATCATGGATGGTCAATCCTTGCATCTGTCTATGAATTTGAGTGGTTACATTTCTCCAGGGTTGTCCCTGAGCTTTTCACCGAAACAGTGGCGGGGAACTTGTTTTTGCTGCTGATTGCCCCTTTTAAAGGTACCATTCCATTGGTTCCAAAAGGAGAGAATAATATATTTATAAGTATTGGACATAAACAATAATAAATAAACTCAACTGCGTTACCCACTCCAGCCAGCAGATGGCGATATGCGTCTTTCAGGCGATGCTGTCAGAGTGTGACGTATAATCTAGTGGACGGGACGCTTCTTCAACAACAGCTAGTCAGCCAACTCGGTAGCTTGTTAGCTTCAAGCTCTTAGACGCTTTCGTGTATATTATCCAGTGTGTTTTAAAAGCGCTCCTGTCACCTTATGTCGTATAGCTAGCTAGTTACCCCTTGAATGTAATATTTATGTTGCTATAGCTAGCTAATGCTAACATCTCCGACCATGAGCTCACTAAGCTACTCTCCTCCTGCTAAAGAAGAGGAGGTCTGCTGGACGGAGAAAGAAGCTCTAGTGAAAGAGGAGGAGGAAGAGGAGGATGTTACAATACAAAAACAAGTAGAGGGTGAAGCTGTTACCGTGAAAGAAGAAGAGAAAGACGTTACAGTGAAAGAAGAGGAAGACGCGTTCAGAGTGAAAGAGGAGGAGGATGTTACAGTGAAAGAAGAGGAAGACGCGTTCAGAGTGAAAGAGGAGGAGGATGTTACAGTGAAAGAAGAGGAAGACGCGTTCAGAGTGAAAAGAGAAGAGAATATTACCGTGAAAGAAGAGGAAGACGCGTTCAGAGTGAAAAGAGAAGAGAATATTACCGTGAAAGAAGAGGATGCCGTTTTTGGAGCGAAGAGGGAGGGAGAGATAACTGTCACATTGAAGGAGGAGGAGGAAGAGACTGAAGGTCTAATTAACACCAGTAAGTGCTGTCTTAAAAATAGTATCACTAACTGTTGTTGAACTGAGACGTGGTTTTAAAACAGATCCTCTCAAGCTCTGTCAGGTTGGATGGGGAGTGCCGCTGCACAGCTATTTTCAGGTCTCTCCAGAGATATTAGATCGGGTTCAAGTCCGGGCTCTGGCTGGGCCACTCAAGGACATTCAGAGACTTGTCCCAAAGCCACTCCTACGTTGTCTTGGCTGTGTGCTTAGGGTCGTTGTCCTGTTGGAAGGTGAACCTTCACCCCAGTCTGAGGTCCTGAGCGCTCTAGAGAAGGTTTTCATCAAGGATCTCTCTGTACTTTGCTCTGTTCATCTTTCCCTCGATCCTGATAGTCTCCCAGTCCCTGCCGCTGAAAAACATCCCCACAGCATGATGCTGCCACCACCATGCTTCACCGTAGGAATGGTGCCAGGTTTCCTCCAGACATGACGCTTGGCATTCAGGCCAAAGAGTTCAATCTTGTTTCTCATGGTCTGAGAGTCCTTAAGGTGCCTTTTGGCAAACTCCAAGCGGGCTGTCATGTGCCTTTGACTGAGGAGTGGCTTCTGTCTGGCCACTCTACCGCAAAGGCCTGATTGGTGGAATGCTGCAGAGATGGTTGTCCTTCTGGAAGGATCTCCCATCTCCACAGAGGAGCTCAGTCAGAGTGACCATCAGGCCCTTCTTCCCCGATTGCTCAGTTGCATTTTTAAAATAAGGCTGTAACAAAATGTGGAAAAAGTCAAGGGGTCTGAATACTTTCCGAATGCACTGTATTATTATCAGCCTAAAAACATGACATGATCTATTATTATAGAGCTCTGATCAGCCTATAAACATGACATGATCTATTATTATAGAGCTCTGATCAGCCTATAAACATGATCTATTATTATAGAGCTCTGATCAGCCTATAAACATGACATGATCTATTATTATAGAGCTCTGATCAGCCTATAAACATGACATTATCTATTATTATAGAGCTCTGCTCAGCCTATAAACATGACATTATCTATTATTATAGAGCTCTGATCAGCCTATAAACATGGCATTATGTATTATTATAGAGCTCTGATCAGCCTATAAACATGACATTATCTATTATTATAGAGCTCTGATCAGCCTATAAACATGACATTATCTATTATTATAGAGCTCTGATCAGCCTATAAACATGACATTATCTATTATTATAGAGCTCTGATCAGCCTATAAACATGACATTATCTATTATTATAGAGCTCTGATCAGCCTATAAACATTATCTATTATTATAGAGCTCTGATCAGCCTATAAACATGACATTATATATTATTATAGAGCTCTGATCAGCCTATAAACATGACATTATCTATTATTATAGAGCTCTGCTCAGCCTATAAACATGACATTATCTATTATTATAGAGCTCTGATCAGCCATAAACAGTATCTATTATTATAGAGCTCTGATCAGCCTAAAAACATGATCTATTATTATAGAGCTCTGATCAGCCTATAAACATGACATTATCTACTATTATAGAGCTCTGATCAGCCTATAAACATGACATTATCTATTATTATAGAGCTCTGATCAGCCTAAAACATGACATTATCTATTATTATAGAGCTCTGATCAGCCTATAAACATGACATTATCTATTATTATAGAGCTCTGATCAGCCTATAAACATGACATTATCTATTATTATAGAGCTCTGATCAGCCTATAAACATGACATTATATATTATTATAGAGCTCTGATCAGCCTATAAACATGACATTATCTATTATTATAGAGCTCTGCTCAGCCTATAAACATGACGTTATCTATTATTATAGAGCTCTGATCAGCCTATAAACAGTATCTATTATTATAGAGCTCTGATCAGCCTAAAAACATGATCTATTATTATAGAGCTCTGATCAGCCTATAAACATGACATTATGTATTATTATAGAGCTCTGATCAGCCTATAAACATGACATTATCTATTATTATAGAGCTCTGATCAGCCTATAAACATGACATTATGTATTATTATAGAGCTCTGATCAGCCTATAAACATGACATTATCTATTATTATAGAGCTCTGATCAGCCTATAAACATGGCATTATCTATTATTATAGAGCTCTGCTCAGCCTATAAACATGACATTATCTATTATTATAGAGCTCTGATCAGCCTAAAACATGACATTATCTATTATTATAGAGCTCTGATCAGCCTATAAACATGACATTATCTATTATTATAGAGCTCTGCTCAGCCTATAAACATGACATTATCTATTATTTTAGAGCTCTGCTCAGCCTATAAACATGGCATTATCTATTATTATAGAGCTCTGATCAGCCTATAAACATGACATTATCTATTATTTTAGAGCTCTGCTCAGCCTATAAACATGGCATTATCTATTATTATAGAGCTCTGCTCAGCCTATAAACATGACATTATCTATTATAATAGAGTGCTCAGCCTATAAATATGACATTATCTAGTCTGGCGGGTAGAGTGTTGTGCCAGTAACCGAAAGGTTGCTGTATAGAATCCCCTCGAGCTGACAAGGTAAAAATCTGTCGTTCTGCCCCTGAGCAAGGCAGTTAACCCACTGTTCCCCTGAGCAAGGCAGTTAACCCATTGTTCCCCTGAGCAAGGCAGTTAACCCGCTGTTCCCCTGAGCAAGGCAGTTAACCCACTGTTCCCCTGAGCAAGGCAGTTATCCCACTGTTCCCCTGAGCAAGGCAGTTAACCCACTGTTCCCCTGAGCAAGGCAGTTAACCCACTGTTCCCCTGAGCAAGGCAGTTAACCCACTGTTCCCCTGAGCAAGGCAGTTAACCCACTGTTCCCCGGGCGCCGATGACATGGATGTCGATTAAGGCAGCACCCCGCACCTCTCTGATTCAGAGGGGTTGGGTTAAATGCAGAAAACACATTTCAGTTGAATGCATTCAGAACTGACTAGGTGTCCCCCAGTCTATAAACATTAAAGCAAGATTAGATTTTATGTTCTACATTATTATCATTGTGATTATTATCATTATTATTATTGTTATTATTATTATTGTTATTATTATTATTATTATTATTATTATTATTATTATCATTATTATTATTGTTATTATTGTTGTTATTATTATTGTTATTATCGTTATTATGGCGGCCACCAAGTTTATATTGAATGTTCTGAAAACTGACTTCAGGTTATTGAGGAATCTAGCCCCACAGGAAGACAGTTTTATTTTATGGAGGTTTAATTCAGTTCTCTGTTTAGTATTGAACTAAATACTCTGTTTGTCTTTGGCAGGAGAGGGACCAGACTCTCACTCTGACAGCGGGAAGAGTCCTTCAGGGGAACCAGACCCAGAGACGTCCAAACCAGCGAGACAACACCACTGCTCCCACTGTGGAAAGAGTTTTAAGTGTTTAAGGAAGTTGAAAGGACATGAGAGAACGCACACAGGAGAAAACCCTTACGATTGCTCTCACTGTGGAAAGAGTTTTACCAAGTTAGGGAACCTAAAAGAGCATGAGAGGACACACTCAGGAGAAAAGTCTTTCCAATGTTCCCTGTGTGGAAAGAAGTTCACCCAGTTACGGTACCTGAAACAACATGAAGAAATACACACAGAAGATAGGAAGACATACCACTGCTCTCAGTGTGATAAGATATTTACTGGGTTAGGAAACCTGAAAAAACATACAAGAATACACTCTGGAGAGAAGCCTTACCACTGTTCCCACTGTGGAAAGAGTTTTACTCAGTTAGGGAGCCTGAAAACACATGAGAGGGGACACACAGGAGAAAAGCCTTACCACTGTTCCCATTGTGAAACGAGGTTTACCCATCGAGGGAGCCTGAAAGCGCATGAGAGAATACACACAGGAGAAAAGCCTTACCAATGTTCCCGATGTGAAAAGAGCTTTACCCGTTTAGGGAGCCTGAAAAAGCATGAGAGAATACATACAGGAGAAAAGGCTTACCACTGTTCCCATTGTGAAAAGAGGTTTACCCATCGAGGGAGCCTGAAAGCGCATGAAAGAATACACACAGGAGAAAAGCCTTACCAATGTTCCCATTGTGAAACGAGGTTTACCCATCGAGGGAGCCTGAAAGCGCATGAGAGAATACACACAGGAGAAAAGCCTTAACAATGTTCCCGATGTGAAAAGAGCTTTACCCGGTTAGGGAGCCTGAAAAAGCATGAGAGAATACACACAGGAGAAAAGCTCCACCAACATACTAATACACAGGAGGAGAAGACATACCACTGCTCTCATTGTAAAAATACATTTTCCCAGTCAGAGGACCTGATATCACATGAGAGAATAGAGAGGCTGTGTTCTGACTTATGTTTTTGATTGAGAAATTGTGTTTTTGTTCATGCTACATGAAATCTAATTGTATGAATGAAATCATACTGAAAAATAGGTCAACATTTTTTTCCAGCTCTAGACAAGATCATGTCTAAAATCAGATTCAACAAGTTAAAAATATATATATTATGTTTTGATTGTGAACTTAAGATTGATTGTATGCAAGTGTAAATCCCTAAATGTTGTTCACTATATAATTTGGATATTTCAAAAAATTTAATTATTAAATAGATGAATATAATTAGTATTTCTTCATTCAGATTGTCATTGGTTCTAAATTGACTCTGATTAAATAAAAGGTGAAATAAAATAAATACCATATTATTTTTGGGAAGTCTATTTGGTTCTTAAGTTCGGACATATACAGTGGGGAAAAAAAGTATTTAGTCAGCCACCAATTGTGCAAGTTCTCCCACTTAAAAAGATGAGAGAGGCCTGTCATTTTCATCATAGGTACACGTCAACTATGACAGACAAATTGAGAGAAAAAATCCAGAAAATCACATTGTAGGATTTTTTATGAATTTATTTGCAAATTATGGTGGAAAATAAGTATTTGGTCACCTACAAACAAGCAAGATTTCTGTCTCTCACAGACCTGTAACTTCTTCTTTAAGAGGCTCCTCTGTCCTCCACTCGTTACCTGTATTAATGGCACCTGTTTGAACTTGTTATCAGTATAAAAGACACCTGTCCACAACCTCAAACAGTCACACTCCAAACTCCACTATGGCCAAGACCAAAGAGCTGTCAAAGGACATCAGAAACAAAATTGTAGACCTGCACCAGGCTGGGAAGACTGAATCTGCAATAGGTAAGCAGCTTGGTTTGAAGAAATCAACTGTGGGAGCAATTATTAGGAAATGGAAGACATATAGTACAAGACCACTGATAATCTCCCTCGATCTGGGGCTCCACGCAAGATCTCACCCCGTGGGGTCAAAATGATCACAAGAACGGTGAGCAAAAATCCCAGAACCACACGGGTGGACCTAGTGAATGACCTGCAGAGAGCTGGGACCAAAGTAACAAAGCCTAACATCAGTAACACACTACGCCGCCAGGGACTCAAATCGTGCAGTGCCAGACGTGTCCCCCTGCTTAAGCCAGTACATGTCCAGGCCCGTCTGAAGTTTGCTAGAGTGCATTTGGATGATCCAGAAGAGGATTGGGAGAATGTCATATGGAGGACAAAGAATGCTGAGTTGCATCTAAAGAACACCATACCTACTGTGAAGCATGGGGGTGGAAACATCATGCTTTGGGGCTGTTTTTCCCCTTTCTTCAAAGGGACCAGGACGACTGATCCGTGTAAAGGAAAGAATGAATGGGGCCATGTATCGTGAGATTTTGAGTGAAAACCTCCTTCCATCAGCAAGGGCATTGAAGATGAAACGTGGCTGGGTCTTTCAGCATGACAATGATCCCAAACACACTGCCCGGGCAACGAAGGAGTGGCTTCGTAAGAAGCATTTCAAGGTCCTGGAGTGGCCTAGCCAGTCTCCAGATCTCAACCCCATAGAAAATCTTTGGAGGGAGTTGAAAGTCTGTGTTGCCCAGCGACAGCCCCAAAACATCACTGCTCTAGAGAAGATCTGCATCGAGGAATGGACCAAAATACCAGCAACAGTGTGTGAAAACCTTGTGAAGACTTACAGAAAACGTTTGACCTGTGTCATTGCCAACAAAGGGTATATAACAAAGTATTGAGAAACTTTTGTTATTGACCAAATACTTTTTTCCACCATAATTTGCAAATAAATTCATAAAAAATCCTACAATGTGATTTTCTGGATTTTCTTTCCTCATTTTGTCAGTCATAGTTGACGTGTACCTATGATGAAATTTACAGGCCTCTCTCATCTTTTTAAGTGGGAGAAAGTGCACAATTGGTGGCTGACTAAATACTTTTTTCCCCCACTGTATATGGGGCTTTGGTGACAAAATGTTTGGCACTGTGATAGACTATATCCAGTTGGAGTGTTGGAGTCTATTTTGTAAATGACATTGCCGAAGTCAAGGATCGGTAGGATAGTCAGTTTTACATTTACATTTTTACATTTTAGTCATTTAGCAGACGCTCTTATCCAGAGCGACTTACAGTTAGTGAACACATATATATATATATATATATTTTTTTTTACTGGCCCCCCGCGGGAATCGAACCCACAACCCTGGCGTTGCAAACGCCATGCTCTATCAACTGAGCTACATCCCTGCCGGCCATTCCCTCCCCTACCCTGGACGACGCTGGGCCAATTGTGCGCCGCCCATGAGTCTCCCGGTCGCGGCCGGCTGCGACAGAGCCTGGATACAATACAGGATCTCTAGTGGCACAGTTAGCACTGTGATGCAGTGCCTTAGACCACTGCGCCACTCAGGAGTACAGGAGTTTTACAAGGGCATGTTTGGCAGCATGAGTGAAGGAGGCTTTGTTGCGAAATAGGAAGCCGATTCTACATTTAACTTTGGATTGGAGATGCTTAATGTGAGTCTGGAAGGAGAGTTTACAGTCTAACCAGACACCTAGGTATTTGTAGTCCACATACTCTAGGTCAGACCCGTAGAGAATAGTGATTTTAGTCGGGTGGGCGGGTGCCAGCAGCGTTCGATTGAAGCGCATGCATTTAGTTTTAATTGTGTTTAAGAGGAGTTGGAGGCTACGGAAGGAGTGTTGTATGGCACTGAAGCTCGTTTGGAGGTTTGTTAACACAGTGTCCAATGAAGGGCCAGATGTATACAAAATGGTGTCGTCTGCGCAGAGGTGGATCTGAAAATCACCAGCAGCAAGAGCGACATCATTGATATACACAGAGAAAAGAGTTGGCCCAAGAATTGAACCCTGTGGCACCCCCATAGAGACTGCCATAGGTCCAGACAACAGGCCCTCCGATTTGACACATTGAACTCTATCTGAGAAGTAGTTGGTGAACCAGGCGAGGCAGTCATTTGAGAAACCAAGGCTATTTAGTCTGCCAATAAGAATGCGGTGGTTGACAAAGTCGAAAGCCTTGGCCAGGTCGATGAAGACGGCTGCGCAGTACTGTCTATTATCGATCGCGGTTATAATATCGTTTAGGACCTTGAGCGTGGCTGAGGTGCACCCATGACCAGCTCGGAAACCGGATTGCATAGCGGAGAAGGTACGGTGTGATTTGAAATGGTCAGTGATCTGTTTGTTAACTTGGCTTTCAAAAACGTTTGAAAGGCAGGGCAGGATGTATATAGGTCTGTAACAGTTTGGATCTAGAGTGTCACCCCCTTTGAAGAGGGGGATGAACGCAGCAGCTTTCCAGTCTCTGGGGATCTCAGACGATATGAAAGAGAGGTTGAACATGCTGGTGATAGGGGTTGCGACAATTTCGGCGGCTAATTTTAGAAAGAAAGGGTCCCGATTGTCTAGCCCAGATGATTTGTAGGGGTCCAGATTTTGCAGCTCTTTCAGGACATCAGCTATCTGAATTTGGGTGAAGGAGAAGCGGGGTGTGGGGGGTGTGGGGGGGGTGTGGGGGCATGGGCAAGTTGCAGCGGAGGGTGCAGAGCTGGTGGCCGGGGTAGTGGTAGCCAGGTGGAAAGCATGGCCAGCCGTAGCAAAATGCTTGTTGAAATGTTCGATTATCGTAGATTTATCGGTGGTGATAGTGTTTCCTAGCGTCAGTGCAGTGGGCAGCTGGGAGGAGGTGCTCTTATTCTCAATGGACTTCACAGTGTCCCAAAACTTTTTGGAGTTAGTGCTACAGGATGCACATTTCTGTTTGAAAAAGTTAGCCTTTGCTTTCCTAACTGATTGTGTATATTGGTTCCTGACTTCCCTGAAAAGTTGCATATCGTGGGGGCTGTTCGATGCTAATGCAGTACGCCACAGGATGTTTTTGTGCTGGTCAAGGGCAGTCAAGTCTGAGGCGAACCAGGGGCTATATCTGTTCTTAGTTCTGAATTTTTTGAATGGGGCATGTTCATTTAAGATGGAGAGGAAAGCACTTTTAAAGAACAACCAGGCATCCTCTACTGACGGAATGAGGTCAATATCCATCCAGGATACCCGGGCCAGGTCAATTAGAAAGGCCTGCTCGCTAAAGTGTTTTAGGGAGCGTTTGACAGTGATGAGGGGTGGTCGTTTGACCGCGGACCCATTACGGACACAGGCAATAAGGCTGAGATCCTGGTTGAAGACAGCGGAGGTGTATTTAGAGGGTAAATTTGTCAGGATGATATCTATGAGGGTAGCCATGTTTACAGATTTAGGGTTGTACCTGGTAGGTTCGTTGATAATTTGTGTGAGATTAAGGGCATCTAGTTTAGATTGTAGGTTGGCCAGGGTGTTAAGCATATCCCAGTTTAGGTCACCAAGCAGTCCGAACTCTGAGGATAGATGGGGGGGCAATCAGTTCACAAATGGTGTCCAGGGCACAGCTCGTGGCTGACGGGGGTCTGTAGCAAGCGGCAACAGTGAGAGACTTATTTCTGGAAAGGTGGATTTTTAGAAGTAGAAGCTCGAACTGTTTGGGCACAGACCTGGATAGTATGATAGAGCTCTGCAGGCTATCTCTACAGTAGATTGCAACCCCAACCCCTTTGGCAGTTCTATCGAGACGGAACATGTTGTAGTTGTGGATGGAAATTTCTGAATTTTTGGTGGCCTTCCTAAGCCAGGATTCAGACACTGCTAGAACATCAGGGTTGGTGGAGTGTGCTAACGCAGTGAATAACTCAAACTTAGGGAGGAGGCTTCGGATGTTAACGTGCAAGAAACCAAGGCTTTTACGGTTACAGAAGTCAACAAATGATAACGCCTGGGGAGTAGGAGTGATACTGGGGGCTACAGGGCCTGGGTTAACCTCTACATCACCAGAGGAACAGAGGAGGAGTAGAATAAGGATATGGCTAAAGGCTTTAAGAACTGGTCTTCTAGTGCGTTGGGTACATAGAATAAACGGGGCAGATTTCCAGGCGTTGTAGAATAGATTCAGGGCATTATGTACAGACAAGGATATGGAAGGATATGAGTACAGTTGAGGTAAACCTAAGCGTTGGGTAAAGATGAAAGAGATAGCATCACTGGAGGCACCGATTGAGCCGGTCTCCGCGTGTATTGGGGGGGTGGGACAAAGGATCTATCTGAGGCAGGTTGAGCGGGACTGGGGGCTCTACATTGAAAAAGTACAGTTAGAACTAATCGAAACAGCAATAGGTGAGGCATATTGACATGGGAGATAGGCATAAAGCAGTCACAGGTGTTATTCGAGAGAGGTAAGACAACAGCTGGTAATGGCGACAAAAGATTGGGCCCGAGGCTAAACAGAATAAATAGGACAGGGTGGGGCACCATATAAAGGAACAGTCCAGCAGGCATCAGCTGTGTAGCGGAGTGATCATCAGGTCCAGTGTACAGCAATAAGTATAGTTAACTATTTAAATTAACTTTTCAGGTGACTACCTCATGATAGTTGCATCAATTCAAATCTGGTATTCTAAAATAGACTAGTATTTTAATTAATGCAAAACACTTCAATGGTAAATATGATGTTCATATATAGGGGTCCACTGAAATACCACGCAGGGCAGTCAGAGAGCTAAGCCATTGTTCTAAGTTCTTCCCTAAAATACTCTGACAGTGATAGTTCCCGCTCCCTGCTGGGCCTATCAGAGTAGAGACTGAGCGTGGTTTAGACTTACTCAGCCTATCCTTTGGCGCACAGGCTGGTCCCAGCCCCTTGGCGCTTCACTGTTGCCAGGTGTAAGTTGTTTTTTGCAACTTGTCCAGAGAGGCGGCACTTTTGCAGTACACGTCCTTGAGCGGTTTAACAAAGAGGCAGTGTCAAGTTCTTATCTCCCCCTACTCCCTAACGGCTCCTCACATGAATCACAGCTTGTTATGTTAAACAGTCTATATCAGTACAGCACAAACCTTTTATGTTTAATCATTAATGCTTTTCTTATTAAGCTAACAGCACATCTACAATATAAGAGAATCATTTCCCACAACAGGATGGGGGTACCGTATAAAGGAACAGTCCAGCAGGCATCAGCTGTGTAGCTGAGTGATCATAAGGTCCAGTGAACAGCAATATGTGAGTCCGAGAACAGTTCAAATTGGTGCTTCAGCACAGCTAGCAGGAAGCACAGTTGTAGTTTGCGTGTGCTAGCGGCCCGGGGCTAGCAGATGGATCTTCGTGGTCGTCGCAACGGGAAGCCTGTTGAAACCACATCAGACGATTACGTCAGGCAGACCAGTCGTGATGGATCGGCGGGGCTCCGTGTCAACAGTAGGAAGTCCCGTCCGGTTGACAGAGAGGGTAGATAGCCGGGAGATGGGCCTGTGCTAGAGGCTAGCTCAAGGCTAACTGGGGTTAGCTTCAGGGCAGAGGTGATTAGCCAACCATGACAACAGCCATTCGGTTGCAGCTAGCTAGTTGCGATGATCCGGTGTTAAGGTCCAGTGATTCAGTGATTCCGGCAGAATATCCGATATGCTCTGGGTCGATAGCGCGCTGTGCAGACTGGCCGATTATTGTCCAGGCTAGAGCTGGTTGGTAGGTAGTGCAGGCCACGGCAACGGACACTGGTGAAGATCGCTAACAGTGGCTAATAGCAAGTAGCTAGTTAGCTGGCTAGCTGGCTAGTTTCAGCCAGAGGTTCTAGATAAAAATGTATGAAGAAATAATAGAATCCGTTCCACATTGGGTGAGGCGGGTTGCAGGAAGGTGTATTTAGTTAAAGGATGGAAAGTGAGATTGAGAAATATATACGAAAAAGACCAAAAAAACCTAAAAGACAGGCTATTTACATGATGACTACAGAAAACACGACCACACTGCTATGCCATCTTGGATCAATGGATGCAAGGACTGACCATCAATGACATCACCATTATAGTTTTAACCATGTTGAGGCGATACAGTGTTGGTTTACATTTACATTGTTTCTAAACATTGGAGTAAAAAAAGCTTATTTTGGGATCTGATGGGGTACGACAGTTGAACTAAGGTCATGAGGCATGTGTTATATTCTTCAAGAATCAATGGATATATATAAATAATTTAAAAGTCCAAATATGGATGTAGCAACTGCAGATTTCACCTTTAACACCACACATCAGTTCAACAACTGCAGAGTTTGTGCCTCTGTTTTTAAGACAGTACTTACTAGTGTTAATCAGGGCCCGGTTTCTCAAAACCATCTTACTGCTAAGTTCATCATTAGAACCATTGGATGCCTTAAGATGCCTTTGGGAAACCGGAACCAGATATCCAGTCTTCCTAAAACTCACTAGCTTCTAGAACTCTTGTCTTCCTAAAACTCACTAGCTTCTAGAACTCTTGTCTTATTAAAACTCACTAGCTTCTAGAACTCTGGTCGTCCTAAAACTCACTAGCTTCTAGAACTCTGGTCTTCCTAAAACTCACTAGCTTCTAGAACTCTGGTCTTCCTAAAACTCACTAGCTTCTAGAACTCTGGTCTTCCTAAAACTCACTAGCTTCTAGAACTCTGGTCTTCCTAAAACTCACTAGCTTCTAGAACTCTGGTCTTCCTAAAACTCACTAGCTTCTAGAACTCTGGTCTTCCTAAAACTCACTAGCTTCTAGAACTCTGGTCTTCCTAAAACTCACTGGCTTCTAGAACTCTGATCTTCCTAAAACTCACTAGCTTCTAGAACTCTGGTCTTCCTAAAACTCACTAGCTTCTAGAACTCTGGTCTTCCTAAAACTCACTAGCTTCTAGAACTCTGGTCTTCCTAAAACCCACTAGCTTCTAGAACTCTGGTCGTCCTAAAACTCACTAGCTTCTAGAACACTGGTCGTCCTAAAACTCACTAGCTTCTAGAACTCTGGTCGTCCTAAAACTCACTAGCTTCTAGAACTCTGGTCTTCCTAAAACTCACTAGCTTCTAGAACTCTGGTCTTCCTAAAACCCACTAGCTTCTAGAACTCTGGTCTTCCTAAAACTCACTAGCTTCTAAAACTCACTAGCTTCTAAAACTCTGGTCTTCCTAAAACTCACTAGCTTCTAGAACTCTGGTCTTCCTAAAACTCACTAGCTTCTAAAACTCACTGGCTTCTAGAACTCTGGTCTTCCTAAAACTCACTAGCTTCTAAAACTCACTAGCTTCTAAAACTCTGGTCTTCCTAAAACTCACTAGCTTCTAGAACTCTGGTCTTCCTAAAACTCACTAGCTTCTAAAACTCACTGGCTTCTAGAACTCTGGTCTTCCTAAAACTCATTAGCTTCTAGAACTCTCGTCCCCTTGGAACGAGCCCAAACAAAACTCATCTCCAATACAGAAAAACGTGCAGTCAAAATAAATTGTGATCCATGACAACGCACTGGCTAAATGCAAAACACAAATCGTTTTGACTGCCCACCCTTGAGACAATCAGCAACCAAGTTGTCCTTACCATGGACATGTCTGATTTCAAGAGGAAACTCCTGCAATATCCGTAGTAACTTTACACCTCACTGCGGACCTTCTCTCTCTTTTCAGGGTTCACTCGATAGGCATGTTGTTGGATTGGGGCCGAGTCCCCAATGTCATACTCTAGTACATTTGGGTTGGCACATCTGAGAATGAACCCTGATATTCTACAAGCAGTGCAACAATGTCAATATAATTGTACCCCAAAATGGTCAGTTGGTTGCATAATTTATGATTACTAAATGTTGCATGAATTGTAAATATAAAATATCAAAACCAAATGATCACCCCTTTGTTAATATGTATTGGCAGTAATTCACTTAATGGTGAGGCATTGAATAATTAAAAATGTATATTTTGTCAGGCTGGATGTTTGAAATATGAGTAGGTTATTTGAGTCATGCTTCTTCAGTAGTGGAATAAAGACAAGTAGCACTTGAATGTTGTAAAGAAATACTGGAGTGATGTAAGATTGTTAATAAAACTGATTATAGACCAATTTATTATACTGCGTCCATGTTTATAGGCTGCAAGTACGTTGAAATTAAGTTGTTGTCAAGTCGTTGAAAAAACGACCTGAAAATACATATTTTCAACTAAAACCAAATGTAAACTCAGCAATAAAAAAAAAGTCCTCTCACTGTCAACTGCGTTTATTTTCAGCAAACTTAACATGTGTAAATATTTGTATGAACATAACAAGATTCAACAACTGAGACATAAACTGAACAAGTTCCACACACAAATAATGTGTCCCTGGGGGGGGTCAAAATCAAAAGTAACAGTCAGTATCTGGTGTGGCCACCAGCTGCATTAAGTACTGCAGTGCATCTCCTCCTCATGGACTGCACCAGATTTGCCAGTTCTTGCTGTGAGATGTTACCCGACTCTTCCACCAAGGCACATACAAGTTCCCAGACATTTCTGGGGGGAATTGCCCTAGCCCTCACCCTCCGATCCAACAGGTCCCAGACGTGCTCAATGGGATTGAGATCCGGGTTCTTCACTGGCCATGACAGAACACTGACATTCCTGTCTTGCAGGAAATCAGGCATATTTCTTTTGGTGTTTTCCAGAGTCAATAGAAAGGCCTCTTTTGTGTCCTAAGTTTTCATAACTGTGACCTTAATTGCCTACCATCTGTAAGTCTTAACGACCGTTCCACAGGTGCATGTTCATTAATTATTTATGGTTCATTGAACAAGCATGGGAAACAGTGTTAAAACCCTTTACAATTAAGATCTGTGAAGTTATTTTGGATTTTTACAAATTATCTTTGAAAGACAGGGTCCTGGAAAAGGGACGTTTCTTTTTTTGCTGAGTTTATATTGGACATCAGGCATAGTCTTCTTTTCAATGTCTTTTCAATGACATTTTGCTACGTGGGAAACCTCAATGTCAAAACACAGTTTTAACATGTCCAAATCAATAACCAATATGCAAAAACAGTTTGTGATATATTGAAAACCGAAACCTAAACTGTACTATCTACACAAATGTGCCACAATAATCATATTAAAACAAGCACCTTATAAACTGCACAAGCACCAACAATAAGTCACTGATATCGATTATGGGGGAGATCAGGTTGTACCTGCTGTTGAAACTAACACAACTAAAAAAACATATGGAAATGGGAGATAACTTTTACCTCACTGGTTAGAGGACAACCTGCAGAAGACAGTCAGCTACATTTTGGAGGGATGCATTTACATTTATGGGTCGCTAAACAAAGGAACGCAACACTTATTTCATCGATATCATGTTGAAATCAATTGCGCAAGAGTGGGGGAGATGAGGTTGCACGTCCTGTTAAAATGAATAGCTCAAACACCACATGGAATCTGGGAATAATGTGTACATCTCTGGTCAGAGGACAATTTGTAGAAAACAGCTAGCTACGTTTTGATTAACGTGTAACACAACTTTTTTTATTTTTTATTTTACTTTTTGTTAAATCACATAAATACTCTTTCAATTCATAGCCTGTGTTTTTCCCAGAGGCTAATATCCATATCACGCTGAAATAAATTGAACAGGGGGAAATGTTTAGGGTTCTACATTGGGACATTATTAATTAAAGTACTCCTTCTACAAAGTCCTCCTTCTACACCCCAATGGTGGAACAAGCTCCCTCACGACGCCAGGACAGCGGAGTCACTCACCACCTTCCGGAGACATTTGAAACCCCACCTCTTTAAGGAATACCTGGGATAGGATAAAGTAATCCTTCTACCCCCCCCACAAAAAAAAATTGTAAAGTGGTTATCCCACTGGCTATAGGGTGAACGCACCAATTTGTGAGTCGCTCTGGATAAGAGCGTCTGCTAAATGACGTAAATGTGCCCTTGAGCAAGGCACTTAACCCTAATTGCTCCTGTAAGTCGCTCTGGATAAGAGCGTCTGCTAAATGACTAAAATGTAAATGTAAATGTACAATGTTGAAACATTCTACATTGTGACATTATTTCATTGATATCATGAAACAACTCATGTATGTATTTTCTGATGTTTGATCAGATATCTTTTATCAAAGTATCTCTTGTCACATGATCACAGCTATATCATTTATCTCCAGCTATATCATTTATCTCCTGCTAAATTGTTTCTCTCCTGTGTGTGTTCTCTGGTGTGATTTAAAATCTCTTAACATAACAAAATTCTTTCTGCAGTCAGAGCAGTGATAAAGTTTCTCTCCTGTGTGTGTTCTCTGGTGTACTACCAGGCTGATTGACTGAGTAAAACTCTTCCCACATTGAGTACAGCTATATGGTTTCTCTCCTGTGTGTGTTCTCTGGTGTACTACCAGGCCGCTTGACTGAGTAAAACTCTTCCCACATTGATCACAGCTATAAGGTTTCTCTCCTGTGTGTGTTCTCTGGTGCACTATCAGGGAGCTTGAATGATTAAAACTCTTCCCACATTGAGTACAGCTATATGGTGATTTCTCTCCTGTGTGTGTTCTCTGGTGTGATTTTAAATCTTTTAAAATAACAAAAGTCTTTCTGCAGTCAGAGCAGTCGTAAGGTTTCTCTCCTGTGTGTGTTCTCTGGTGCATTATCAGGGAGCTTGACCGAGTAAAACTCCTCCCACATTGATCACAGCTATAAGGTTTCTCTCCTGTGTGTATTCTCAGATGTACTATCAGGTAGCTTGACCGAGTAAAACTCCTCCCACATTGATCACAGCTATAAGGTTTCTCTCCTGTGTGTATTCTCAGATGTTCTATCAGGGAGCTTGACCGAGTAAAACTCTTCCCACATTGAGTACAGCTATAAGGTTTCTCGCCTGTGTGTGTTCTCTGGTGTATCTTCAGATCGCAAGATGCAACAAAACTCTTCCCACATTGAGTACAGCTATAAGGTTTCTCTCCTGTGTGTGTTCTCTGGTGCACTATCAGGGAGCTTGAATGAGTAAAACTCTTCCCACATTGAGAACACCTATATGGTGATTTCTCTCTCCTGTGTGTGTTCTCTGGTGTGATTTTTAAATCTCTTAAACTAACAAAAGTCTTTCCGCATTCAGAGCAGTCGTAAGGTTTCTCTCCTGTGTGTGTTCTCTGGTGCATTATCAGGGAGCTTGACCGAGTAAAACTCCTCCCACATTGATCACAGCTATAAGGTTTCTCTCCTGTGTGTATTCTCAGATGTACTATCAGGTAGCTTGACCGAGTAAAACTCCTCCCACATTGATCACAGCTATAAGGTTTCTCTCCTGTGTGTACTTGCTGGTGTATTTTAAGTTCTGATGAAGACCTGCAACGTTTCCCACAGTCAGAGCAGCAGTGAGATTTCTTCGCAGTGGGTCTCAGATGGTTTTTCTTAAGGTGTTCTGATCTGGAGAGAGACCTTTCTGCCTCGTCAGCATCATGTTGTTGAGGCTCCCCAGAGGATCCACGATAGCCACGTCTCTCTCCTGTGTGAACGACAAAGTCAGACAGATGGTTAAAGAAACACAACAGCAGAAATACACTGTTTATTTGAGGTAAAAGGTGATACCCAGAGCGTACCCATGAAATTGTACAACAATTGATGCCTTAAATTATTTGACAATTGTCTTTTATACAGTCAAGTGAGCAACAATAGTCATATTTTGTCTTGTTTTCACATTAGTAGTAACATCGATGATTCTAGGCTCCAAATAAGTTATTAAAGTTGTTGAAATCCTAAGCAGAGTGCCAGACGACTTTTACTCTCCAATATAGGACCCTTTCTGTGTTTGCTGTTTGTTGCTATGCAACACAATTTGGCTGCAGAAACACCTCCATGCTAATAACATCTAGTTATGGATGTAGTATATCTGAACTCCTCCATGCTAATAACCTCTAGTTATGGATGTAGTATATCTGAACTCCTCCATGCTAATAACCTCTAGTTATGGATGTAGTATATCTGAACTCCTCCATGCTAATAACCTCTAGTTATGGATGTAGTATATCTGAACTCCTCCATGCTAATAACCTCTAGTTATGGATGTAGTATATCTGAACTCCTCCATGCTAATAACCTCTAGTTATGGATGTAGTATATCTGAACTCCTCCATGCTAATAACCTCTAGTTATGGATGTAGTAAATCTGTACTCCTCCATGCTAATAACCTCTAGTAATGGATGTAGTATATCTGAACTCCTCCATGCTAATAACCTCTAGTTATGGATGTAGTATATCTGAACTCCTCCATGCTAATAACCTCTAGTTATGGATGTAGTATATCTGAACTCCTCCATGCTAATAACCTCTAGTTATGGATGTAGTATATCTGAACTCCTCCATGCTAATAACCTCTAGTTATGGATGTAGTATATCTGAACTCCTCCATGCTAATAACCTCTAGTTATGGATGTAGTATATCTGAACTCCTCCATGCTAATAACCTCTAGTTATGGATGTAGTATATCTGAACTCCTCCATGCTAATAACCTCTAGTTATGGATGTAGTATATCTGAACTCCTCCATGCTAATAACCTCTAGTTATGGATGTAGTATATCTGAACTCCTCCATGCTAATAACCTCTAGTTATGGATGTAGTATATCTGAACTCCTCCATGCTAATAACCTCTAGTTATGGATGTAGTAAATCTGTACTCCTCCATGCTAATAACCTCTAGTTATGGATGTAGTATATCTGAACTCCTCCATGCTAATAACCTCTAGTTATGGATGTAGTATATCTGAACTCCTCCATGCTAATAACCTCTAGTTATGGATGTAGTATATCTGAACTCCTCCATGCTAATAACCTCTAGTTATGGATGTAGTATATCTGAACTCCTCCATGCTAATAACCTCTAGTTATGGATGTAGTATATCTGAACTCCTCCATGCTAATAACCTCTAGTTATGGATGTAGTATATCTGAACTCCTCCATGCTAATAACCTCTAGTTATGGATGTAGTATATCTGAACTCCTCCATGCTAATAACCTCTAGTTATGGATGTAGTATATCTGAACTCCTCCATGCTAATAACCTCTAGTTATGGATGTAGTATATCTGAACTCCTCCATGCTAATAACCTCTAGTTATGGATGTAGTATATCTGAACTCCTCCATGCTAATAACCTCTAGTTATGGATGTAGTATATCTGAACTCCTCCATGCTAATAACCTCTAGTTATGGATGTAGTATATCTGAACTCCTCCATGCTAATAACCTCTAGTTATGGATGTAGTATATCTGAACTCCTCCATGCTAATA
This sequence comes from Coregonus clupeaformis, assembly GCF_020615455.1. Lineage (NCBI taxonomy): Eukaryota > Metazoa > Chordata > Actinopteri > Salmoniformes > Salmonidae > Coregonus > Coregonus clupeaformis. Next base: position 167,071 of record NW_025534675.1, read on the forward strand.
ACCTCTAGTTATGGATGTAGTATATCTGCATGGAGGAACAATGGTGAGCGAAGATTTCACAATGTATTCTGAACATTACCACACATTATCAGAGCAAGATCGGGAGTGTTACTCAAGGAAACTCACATCAAGCTCTGTGTCGCTATTCACTAATTCACCACTAATTCAGTAAAATGCTCTTTGGCTACCTTTACACACTAAGTGTATGCCAAATTGGCCCATAACTTCATCTAACAATAACATACAGTACCAGTCAAAAGTTTGGACACAACTACTCATTCAAGGGTTGTTCTTTATTTTTTACTATTTTCTACATTGTAGAACAATAGTGAAGACATCAAAACTATGAAATAACACATATGGAATCATGTAGTAACCAAAATAGTGTTAAACTAATCAAAATATTTTAGATTTTAGATTCTTCGAAGTAGCCACCGTTTGCCTTGATGACAACTTTGCACACTTGGCATTCTCTCAAGCAGCTTCATCTGGAATGCTTTTCCAACAGTCTTGAAGGAGTTCCCACATATGCTGAGCACTTGTTGGCTGCTTTTCCTTCACTCTGCGGTTCAACTCATCCCAAACTATCTCAATTGGGGTGAGGTCGAGGGATTGTGGAGGCCAGGTCATCTGATGCAGCACTCCATCACTCTCCTTCTTGGTAAAATAGCCCTTACACAGCCTGGAGGAGTGTTGGGTCATTGTCCTGTTGAAAAGCAAAATGATAGTCCCACTAAGCCCAAACCAGATGGGATGGCGTATCACTGCAGAATGCTGTGGTAGCCATGCTGGATAAGTGTGCCTTGAATTCTAAATAAATCACAGACAGTGTCACCATCACTACACCTCCTCCTCCATGCTTCACGGTAGGAACTACA